>NC_084555.2:19410000-19532500 GCF_033978685.3 Nerophis lumbriciformis | reverse complement strand
CTTTTGAATATCACCATGGGTGGAAGTTTCTGGCCATTAGCATGGCAAGCTAGAACCACAGTGAAGGATGACTTCTCATTCCCTGTGGTGCGAATATTCACCGTACGTGCTCCCGTTGTATCCACAGTGCGGTTCACAGGAATATCAGTTGCTGTGAAATAGTAATCCGTGTGCGGATGGAGAGATTGCGTCTTTTCATGAACCGGATCCCTGTCGTTTAGTAGGAGCCATTTTGTGGTCTTTACAGATGTAAACACACAAAGGAAATGAAACGTACGTAATATCCGCGCGCTTTTTCTTCTTCTACGCGGGCGGGTGGTTGCTTACAGTAGAAGAAGAAGCGCTTCCTGTTCTATGGGGGCGGTTGCTTGCGTAGAAGAAGAAGCGCTTCCTGTTCTACCGGGAAAAAAGATGGCGGCTGTTTACCGTAGTTACGAGACCGAAACTTTATGAAAATGAATCTTAATATTTATCCATATATAAAGCGCACCGGGTTATAAGGCGCACTGTCAGCTTTTGAGAAAATGTGTGGTTTTTAGATGCGCCTTATAGTGCGGAAAATACGGTACCAGTAGACAGATAACACACTTAATAGGAGCCATTTTGGGGTCTTTACATAAACACACACATGGAAATGAAACTTCATATATCCCAGCATGCACCGCGCGCTTCTTCTTCTTCTACGGGGGCAGCTGCTTATCGTAGAAGAAGCAGCGCTTCTTCTACGGGGAAAATAGATGGCGGCTGTTTACCGTAGTTGCGAGACCTAAACTTTATGAAAATGAAGTTTGTTGTGGCTCAATATTTGTCCATATATAAGGCGCACCGGATTATAGGCGCATTGTCAGCTTTTGACAAAATTTGAGGTTTTTAGGTGCGCCTTATAGTGCGGAAAATACGGTGTGTGTGTGTGTGTATATATGTATATATATATATATATATATATATATATATATATATATATATATATATATATATATACAGTGTGTGTGTGTGTGTGTATATATATATATATATATATATATATATATATATATATGTATATATATATATATGTATATATATATATGTACCGTATATGTGTATATGTATATGTATATATATATATGTATGTATGTGTGTGTGGGAAAAAAATCACAGGACTACTTCATCTCTACAGGCCTGTTTCATGAGGGGTTCCCTCAATCATCAGGAGATGAATCTCCTGATGAAACAGGCCTGTAGAGATGAAGTAGTCTTGTGATTTTTTTCCCACACATACATATATTGCGCTCTACCACGGTATCGAGCACTATTTTTTGGATAATCTTATTAAGACATATATATATATATATATATATATATATATATATATATATATATATATATATATATATATATACACACATACACATGTATGTGTGTATATTGGGGATGTCCGATAATATCGGCCGGCTGATATTATCGGTCGATAAATGCTTTAAAATGTTATATCGGAAATTATCGATATCGGTTACAAAATTATCGGTATCGGTTTCAAAAAGTAAAATATATGACTTTTTAAAACGCCGCTGTGTACACGGACGTAGGGAAAAGTACAGAGCGCCAATAAATCTTAAATGTACTTCCTTTGCGTGCCGGCCCAGTCATATAATATCTACGGCTTTTCACACGCACAAGTAAATGCAAGTCATACTTGGTCAACAGCCATACAGGTCACACTGAGGGTGGCCGTATAAACAACTTTAACACTGTTGCAAATATGCGCCACACTGTGAACCCACACCAAACAAGAATGACAAACACATTTCGGGAGAACATCCGCACCGTAACACAACATAAACAGAACAGAACAAATACCCAGAACCCCTTGCAGCACTAACTCTTCCGTGACGCTACAATATACACCCCCCGTATCAACATTGATTAGTTTGTGGCGGTTGAATGTGTCGGGGATGAATGAGCGGTCCCGACCACATTATTTTCCTAAACAAATGTTACTTCTCCTCACAATAATATTTCACTCACATTTATGTAAATTTCCGCAATATTTTGCGTTTAACAGCAGAGTCCGTTTTATTGGCCAATTATGTGACTTTCTATGCGATTTAGTGAATGCGCACGGAAATCATATGCCTTACTTTTTTTATTATATTTTCATAATCGTGAGAAGCCATAATCGAGATCAAAATAAAATTAGATTAATTGTCCAGCCCTACTAGCATGAAGAATAGTAGTGCAGGAACAGCCACTGTTTCAAGCAAATATTTAAAAAAACTTAAAGATGCCTTTAAAGTGACAATATAAACATTCAGTGTAGCAATTGTAATGTAATAATGTTCGCTTCAGTGTCTTTCAACTTTTACTTTCTGAGAAGCAGTGTCCTCTACAGTTGACATTTTTATATCAGTCTGGAAAATGTTTCTCAGAAAAGTTAAATAACAATTTAACTTTTAATAATGTAAATACATCACAAACTGATGATGTGTGGTTTAAAATATATTTTCTGGGTGACAGTTTGAGGAGGCAACTTGTCTAGTCCAGGGTGTACGCTGCCTTCCGCCCAAGTGCAGCTGGGATAGGCTCCAGCCCCCCGCAACATCGAGAGAGACTAGCGGTAGAAAATGGACAGATGGATTGAGGATTATTTCCCACAGTGTACAGTTTTTTGGGGTATTTCCCTCCATACGGTGCGACCTGACTGGCTGGCTCTGTGGCGCGCTTTGCTTTGCAGAACGCTAACGTTCTTACCTCCACCAAAGAGGTTTGGTTATTGCTTGAGTTTGTTTGTGTGCTTGTTAGCAACATACTGTAGCTCAAACAGTTATGGATGGATTTTAGTGAAATGTTCTGGAAACGTTTAAAAAAATTAAATCCTTTTATCTACTATGGGTACGAACACACTTCACTTCCCGCTTACGGCGTTCCAAGCCCCCACCTTTCCAGTCCGGGGCAGTGCAGAGGATTCTGAGAGATGTAGTTTATTATCAGACCCGGCCAACACTAAAGCGCCACAAAAAACTACACTCACCAAGTTTTCGTTTGATACTGTCACACATCACAGCAATATTGTGAAGACTTCAAAACCGCAAAACTGCGGTGTCTACAATACCATTAAATCTATATATGACATGTTGAAACAAATAATTTGATAGTTTCTCTTTTCATTTCAGATATGTTATCAAAGGAATTCAAAACTTGGTATTTTACGGGCTGCCCTCCTTCCCGCACTTCTACAGTGAGGTGTGTAACATGTTGGCGGCGGGTGGTCAGGGAGAAGTAACCAGCTGGACGTGCACAGCCCTCTACTCCCGCTTCGATGCCCACAAACTGTCTGCCATCACTGGTGCGCAGCGAGCCGGACAGATGTTGCATTCGAACAAGAGCGTTCACCTCTTTATTACTGGAGAAGATCAAGCCAGTTAAATCTGGGAGAACCATTGGACTCATTACAGGACTGAAAGCATCATTTTTAAAAGATGACTCATTGGATGACTCAGGTTTGTGATCATGACATTGTATCTGTAGGTAATATGCAACTATAATTGTTTGACATTTGTTTATATTGACACATGTGGTGTTTTAGACTGCAATAATGTTTAATTAAAAACACTCATGTCTAGCTTGTGTGCTATTGTTTGCTTAGCTGTTTTGTAGCTGCAAGGTCCTAGTAGCCTATAGCCTACCATGTTTACCTTTTCTAAATGACATCACTAAAATACAAAAAAAGACCAACCATGTGTGCTTATTGGAGGACATTTAGAAGTTAACTGGCTATAGAACACGCTGTAGGACTGCTTGCATCAGAGCTAATATCAGAGATTTCAGATGCACGTCTATCATCCAAGAGTGATAACAATATCAGATAGGGACAACCCCAATAATACATATAGGGACTAATCTACTAAGCTCCAAATACCATGTGTTCTATGAAATTGTGTGTATTATTAGTGGGCGTGTTGCATGTGATCAACTGTACAACTGATCACAGGTGCACAAGTGGTTCAGACCGCCCTATTCAAATTAGGTTTTTGCATGTACTACCGGCATTACATACCCATGGAAATACTCATTTCCATCCACGTTCATGTTACCTTGCTATTACCTGTGGGGTTTTGCAATGTTAAACAAGCAGCACAAATCTATAATTTGGAAAACCTTTTCTGCAGTATAGAATCATAATCTAGACAACTGATGCTATTTTTAGCACACTGTTGATGCTCTCTGCGGGGGGCACAGGACCATCACAACACCGCAGCGCATTCAGGCGTCTGGAATGATCCAATTGCAAGAAAATGCATATTGCAAGACATTTTTTCATATTGGAGATGTACTATAATTAGGACTGTCAAAGTTCACGCGATAACGTGTTAACTATAAGTTATTTTAACAGCGATAATGTGTCCTGACTCTTTTTTTGATCCTCGATCCATTCCGTAGCGTGAGTAAATGTAATGCCATTCAGTTACTGTTAAGCCAAAAGCTCGAAAATAGTGAACAGAAATGCATAAAGAAAAAGAGACAAAAGAGGCATTCTGCCAAAAAGACTTTTCTATTTCAAGATGACATCAGTGGAGCGAATACCTGCTGGAGCACTTTGCCGCTTGTAGAAGAGGGGTTCACGTCGGTGTTTACATTACAGGTGAGTGCATTGATAACATAAAATGTCTCTAATGTAAAAGGTTACTCAAACTGCTTTAGTAAGATGCAATAAAAGCTCAGCAGAAAAAAAAGACTGTAGAAAGGAAGTCACTTTTATCAGAGACTTTCGTCAAAACATGTCACCCTTAGCGCTTCACCATGACAGCGCTAAGGGTCACATCCAGATCGTCTCACATTAATAGCATGCTTTGTCAAATATGTTTTTATGTAATCTGATATTTCTACCTAAATATTAGTTTTCTAGCAGAGTGAAATAAATGTACATTATTTTATAACCTGTTCTGATTGATAGTCTGCAATTGCTGATAACTTCATATTTCATTGTCTTTTTGACAATTATCAGTCTTTGGAGTTTATCCATGAACCTTGTTAAACAATAGGCTAATATTTGCGTCAGGGAAAATATTTTTTTTTGGGATGTTAACATGAAGTGGGTTGTGTTGCGTGGCCCAACTAAAGTACTTAGTGCATGCATGCATGCTGGAATGCCTTTCTTCTAAGTAGCTATTTTCATGTTCTACCCACGTAATTATTAACTCTCAGCGCGCTACTAACAGGACCTTGACCACATAATTGTAATGTTAGAAAAGTGTGAGGTGGCAGCCGTGAGACAACAGCTGTCATTATGGAACACCAGAAGCTCAATTTGAAGCGCGAAGTGAGCCTAGTGGGGGCTGTGTCCCTCATTGGGGGGACAATGATCGGCTCGGGGATCTTCATGTCACCGCAGACGGTGCTCGCCACCATTGGCAGCCCAGGAGCCAGCATGGTGGTGTGGGCGTGCTGCGGCCTGCTGGTCATACTCGCTTCTTTTTGCTACGTCGAGCTGGGGACAGTCATAAGAGAATCGGGGGGCGAGTACATCTACATCCTGAAGACGTCAGGCCCGGTGGTCGCCTTCATGTTAATCTTTAGCTCCGTCTTATTCGTGAGACCTGCTGGTGTTGTTGGCATCGCTCTTAGTTTCGCTCAGTACGTCGTGGCTCCTTTTTACCCGGAGTGTGCGCCTCCAGTGCTGCTCGTCAAGTGCGTGGCGGCCGCTGCAATTCTAACTTTAGCTACAGTTAACTGCCTTAACGTCCGATTCTCGATGTCCGTGCAAGTGTTTTTTATGGTGGCCAAGGTCCTGGCACTGACAGTCATTATAATAGGAGGCGTGGTGATGTTGTGTAGAGGACAGACTGACAACTTTACTGACTCTTTTGAAAACACCAATGTTGGCATCAATCCAATTGGAATTGCTTTCTACCAGGGGCTGTGGTCCTATGACGGCTGGAATAATCTCAACTATGTAACAGAGGAACTTAAACGTCCTGAGGTAAGCGGCTTTTTTCTTCACATGAACTTTTTTTCTATCAACACCATAAAATTATAAATATTCATAATTGTAGCAACAACAGCTTTTATGATGATGGTTTAATTGATTCCAAACATGCAAGGTTGCAGAGTAACACACGTTTTGCCCTTTAACCTTGCACCCTCCTGTTTAGTTTTGTTTTTAAATTTCCTGTCCCTTATGTTCTTTAAACATTATATTTTAAAGTCCTGTGCAGTACTGTAGCCAATGGTGACTATATCGAGCTACTTATAGTTGGCAGTGGCTACTTTCTCATCACCCCACTGCAGCCTGTAACTTGTTTTTTTATATTGGTTAAAACATAAAAGAGCAAACCGGTGTGGGCTAATTGTAAATGGCGCCCGCATCCTTTGATTTTTCAGTTTGTGGCCCTGTGTAAAATGTTTAACCACCCGTAAACTGTTGCCAACAGTTTAGGAGAAAGGTTTGATGTCATGCTCCATCAAAAAGCAGAATTTTGGACTGGGTTTGAAAGTTCAGAGCGTAGAGGGATGTGTACAATCTTAGTTCTAAAACCCCTTCAAGTAAATGACAATTTTGCACGACGTATAAAAGTTTACCTCCAACGTTGCGTAGCCCATTTGTAGCATATATTGGAAAGAAAGTGGCCAAAATAACTACAACTTTGGGAAATGACCATACTCAGACTATAGGATTCAATTTTTAAAAAATGGTAACCGGAACAGTGTAATTCATGACACATTATGTCATAAACATTAACATTTGCTATCACACAGGTTTAGCATTCATAGCGGATTTTCTTTTGTCTTTCCAATTGTAAGTTTATATCCATCGAACTTTGCATTATGTGTGATTATATACCGGTAATATAATATTAATACATATATTACACATACACACACAGTTTGGCCTTGACACATGCAAACTACATCAAGTTTATTATCCCGTATCCTTGCAGGCATGCGGTCTGGATCTGACCTTTCATCGTTTGCCTAGATTTATCATTGCCTGATGGTTATCCAGTCTGTAGATGTATTATGCAGTATCATTCCTACGATGGCAGCTGACACGCAGACACTCAACCTGAAGAGGGATGTTGGGATTATCGGAGCCGTGTCTTTCATTGCCGGCACCATGATAGGTTCTGGAATCTTCATATCCCCCCAGTACGTGATCGCTGCAATCGGCAGCCCAGGGGCCAGCCTGGTTATTTGGGCCTCTTGTGGGCTGTTGGCCATGCTAGGGGGACTCTGCTACGCTGAACTGGGAACAGTCATTCCAGAGTCTGGCGCGGAGTATATCTATATGCTGAGGACGGCAGGGAGAGTGGTGGCCTTCATGTTTGTCTTCAGCTTCATCACGGTCATGAGGCCCGCCAGCGGCACCGGAATCGCACTCAGTTTTGCGGAATATGCCGTGGCCCCTTTTTACACAGGCTGCCCCACTCCACAACTGGTGGTAAAGTGCGTAGCTGCAGGTGCCATCATTGTTGTGGCCGTTATAAACTGTCTGAGCGTCCGCCTGGCCACTAGCATCCAGGTGGTCTCCATGGTGGTCAAAGTACTGGCACTGACGGTGATACTACTGGGAGGAATGGTCATGCTTTTCACTAAAAGCACTAGGAACTTTGAGAACGCCTTTGAAGGAACCAACCTCAGTATCAGCTCCTTTGGCATCGCTTTCTATCAGGGCTTGTGGTCCTATGATGGCTGGAACACTTTGAATTTTTTAACTGAAGAGCTCAAACATCCAGAAGTAAGACCCTCACACAAACGTTTTTCTATATTTTCCTGAGAACCAGTGTCCTCTGCAGTGGACATTTTTTTTGCATACCTTCGAACTGCAGAGGACGCTAGTCTTCAGGACAATGTACAATAATAATCATAAATTTTGGTTATCCCTGCTATAAATTTGTAGTCATTTTTAGAATGGTGCTTAAAAATGCTGTAGTTTAGAATGGTAATTACATTTCTTCAATATTGTCCACAAAGATCATGGATATGAATAGTTACCCAGAAGTAAAATTATAATTGTGTATATATATATATATATATATATATATATATATATATAAATATATATATTCAACTATTTGTTAAAATGTTCACGAATGTTCCCTGAATTTAATTAATATTGAGAACTTGAAAACATGTATTTATCTCCACACCGCACTGTGAGTTACATTTTTTGTATACACTGACGAAGACTCCTTTCTTCTTTTAATTCCTGTCACAAACTTATCCATCTCTCCTCCATTAGCTCTGAACATGTGTGTTTCTGTGTACTTAATACTTCTCCTGGGTAGAACAGGGAGCTTGTTGATTAGATTGAGCACTGTTGTTACCTAGATGCAAGCTTCTGTATCGTTATAACATGAATACTAGAGCGTAGACAAATTTAATAAACTTCACCCCTCTTGCTGGAGACCCCCTGGGGTCACAACCCAAAATTTGAGACACACGGATTTAGGGACAGTTTGAAATAATTTTTAAATGTATTACTAATGGTTAGAATTAATTAAATGAGACAAATTATAGTGAAAAAAATACTAATACACTGCAAATCTAAATACCTAAAATCAGGTTAAACATAATAATTAGAGATTTAACTATATCATAATTCATTTCATTTGTAACTTTTTCTCATATGATTTTAATTATTTATGATGAGGTGGCGACTTGTCCAGGGTGTACCCCGCCTACCGCCCGAATGCAGCTGAGATAGGCTCCAGCATTCCCCGCGACCCCGAACGGGACAAGTGGTAGAAAATGGACGGATGGATGACTCAAATATTTTCATAGCTAGAGGCAAGAGCATTAAAAACGTGTCCAAGGACGGTTTTTAATCGAAGAGCTCTCTAAAATAGTCACCTTTACACTCTTTTACTCCAATATAGTAATATATAATACAAAATAAGACTGTACTGATTTTAGGAGCTACGGCCTCATCGAGTGGGCAATACGACTGTAGTAGTGATATTCTTAAATTAATTTTTAATTCTTGAAAATGCTTATTAGGTCAAAAATACATAGAATAGGTTTTAAAAATATCAATAATTCTGCAATGGTGTGAAGCCGCTGGCTCTGAAGCACGTGGCGATGGACGACTGTACAGTATGTATTTTGAGTATTGTGTCCTCAAATTTGAGATATTTTGAGGAAAATAATGACTTCTTTGTAAATTGTATTTTAATAATATTAATAGATTCATATAGCGCTTTTCTAGACACTCAGAGCGCTTCACAGAGAACTGAGAACCCACTATTCACTCACTCCACATTGACAAATTGATGGTTTTAAGCTACATCTGTAGCCACAGCTCACCTGGGGTAGACTGACGGAAGAAGTATACCTCAGATTTTACTTCATGCAGTATTACTTCCGGTAATGGTCGAGTGAGCATAGTGTTCTTGTGGTTGTTGAACAATTTCCATTCAAGAATAAATAGAACTTTAACGAGGTGGTTAGGTTAGGAATATACGTATATTTTAAACACAACTGAACTTTGACCATTCCCCCAATCGCTCCCACCCCAGCTTTTATTTCTAAGACCAACTTTTACAAGCTTGTTGTGTTGATGTGCGTGCTCACATTCCGATAAGGACATAAACATTTACAAGTTGAGTAGAGTTTAACGTTTATAGGATTTTACAGGATTGTTGCTCTTCCTTTCCTGTCTTCTGCCCTGGGCTCAAAAGATAGTACTCAATTTGAAGCGTGAGCAGCTACTTTTAGAGCGTCCTATCTACTTGAAGCCACCATGGCTACCAAGGGGCCACAAGCCGTGACGATGAAGAGGGAAATCGGCCTGTTGGCAGGAGTGTCGTTTATTTCAGGCACCATGATTGGATCTGGTATATTCATGTCGCCGCAGTTTGTTTTGGCCTACACAGGAAGTCCCGGAGCGAGTTTGTTGATCTGGGCACTGTCTGGATTTGTGGCCATGCTCGCTGCATTGTGTTACGCCGAACTGGGCACGGTCATTCCTGAGTCTGGCGGCGATTTCATTTACATACTTCGCATCTACGGGGCCTTTCCCGCTTTCTTTGCCGCCATTACCTTTGTCCTGGTTGTCAAGCCTTTTGGCATTGCGGCGCTAGCATTCAGTATTGCAAATTATGCAACGGCGCCCTTTTACAGCGACTGCAATCCTCCGCAGCTGGTGGTGAAGTGCGTTGCAGCCGTGGCCGTACTGATCGTGACCATAATCAACACCCTCAATGTGCGCCTTGCTGTGAGGATACAAGTAGTCTTCCTGGTAACCAAGGTCTTGACGTTGACCGTGATCGTGATAGGAGGAATACTGGAGCTCACGCAGGACCGCAGCGTTATGGTGCACAACTTGAATGTTGAGAACGCGTTTAAAGGCACTCAGTTCTCCTTCAGCACTGTTGGAATGGCTTTTTATCAAGGACTCTGGTCTTATGCCGGTTGGTACAACCTGAACAGTGTCACTGAAGAGCTGAAGAGACCACAGGTGAGGCTGGTAAACTCCTGTTGCCCGCCGACCACGCGATCAAATGTGGTGTTATGAGTCGACCGATTGACACTCAAGGTTCAATTGTGCAAAACTTTTTATCGTCTTTATCTCTGTGACCAAGGTATGTTATCAACTCTCAGGATGGCGCAAGGATTTAAAAGATTTGACAGATAAAGTCAAGATAGACATCAAGATAAAGGTGGAGCTAAATATATATCACCCCTGCTCTAACACAGTGATTTTATGATACACGGGCTCCATCTAGTGGTATGCTAAAGGAATCACTTGATTAAAGTACAGTGTTTTATTTTCCTATATTCAAACACTGTGTTACTGTTCAAACTGTGTAATGTCACTGTTGCCAAAAATATAAAATATTCTTGTTAAATAAAACCTCTGCCTTGTTTTTAATAATACTTTGATGTACTACGCTACTGTATTTTAATGTTGCTTATTATGGTGGTACTTAAAGAGCCAAGTTTTTTTCTGAGTACGTGGTTCTTGGTGAAAATTGTCCAAATTTGTTCTTTTTGTTCTTCACCTTTGTGGTAGTATAAAAGAACACTTCTGGCCTCTGAAAGAACAATTTTGTACTTTTAAGAGATTAATAATTTTTTTATGTACCTATACGTACAGAAATGTTGTCTTGTACTACTATTTCTGAGTATAGTAAACATAACAGACGTTAGCTTAGCAACAACAAATTCAACAAACAAATAAGCTAGCTAAGTTTGTTCTTTTTCTCTTTTCTTTGTTGTCGTTATGTCACTGAAACCACTGACTTCAATTGACTGAATGTAGTTAGGTTTGCTAAGCAGAAATACAATTAAAATGTGCCATAGTCTTACGGCATCCCTTACTTGTTGCAGGTGAATCTTCCAAGGGCGGTTATCATCGCCATTTCCATGGTGACGTTTTTGTATCTGCTGGTGAACGTCAGCTACCTGACAGTAATGACGCCCAAGGAGCTTGTTTCCTCCAGTGCGGTGGCGGTGACATGGGGGTACGTACCGACATTAAACTTTCTCTTTCTGCTTTCCTTATTTTTGTTTTTCTTGGCGCATTTGAACAAAAAAAAAAAACACTTTTGCATAAATGATATATGACAGACACAGGTTTTCTGTGAATAAGTCACTCAACTTCCGTTTTTTACATTTTGATCTTATACAATAAAAGTTTTTTCAAAAGTTAATAAACCGCACATTTGGTATTTTGTTATTGGTCTGATACAATAAACGTTTTCTGAGAATGTAAATAAAACACATAACTTCCAGTATTTGGTCTTGATCTAATTAATACAATAAAAGTGTTGTTTTTTTATGTAATTAAGTCACGCAACTTCCAGTATTTGCTTTTGGCTCTGATACAATAAAAGTTTTTTCGAATAACTTCTGGTATTTAGTTTTTGATTTAACACATAGGAATTCTATTCCAAAAATTACCAAAACTATAGATAAACAAGGTTAAAATACATATTCTTTATTTTGTTTTATAATAAATACAAGACTAGCATTGTTGATACTGATACAGATTTTACTTTTTCAAGATCATTGAATTCCTTTGTGATTTTGATTCTTTAATATTTTAATTGTGATTATAATCAGAATAAAACATACTGACAAAGAGTGTGAATGTTGTCTATCTGTGTTGGCCATGTGATGAGGTGGCGACTTGTCCAGGGTGTACACCGCCTTCCGCCCGAATGCAGCTGAGATAGGCTCCAGCCCCACCCGTGACCCCAAAAGGGACAAGCGGTAGAAAATGGATGGATGGATGGATGGACAAAGATTTTAGGAAAACAAACAGTATTTTTTATCAAAAGACTTATGTGAACACTCTAGCAATATATCGGTACAACTGTATGAGACAATATAACAATGTGATTTACAAAATAATACAATTATCCCATTTTATTATACACAAGTGTCTGAGTAAATTTGTAATGAAAAATAACTACCGTAATCAAAAGCAATTCTCAATTGCTGGCCTTTTGGACCCCAAATCCCTCCTGTGTCTAAGATTTTGTTCCATTCAATCCTGTTTTCCCTGGTAAACTCATGCTAACATGTGCCAAGTACCAACATATAATGGTGCTTTCCATTTGTACTGGGAAGCCGGAATTTCCAATTTCCTTGTCGGAAATTTCAACTGGAAAGCCCCTCGAGGTCGGATTCCCTACTCGAAATGTTGGCGCATTCTCACCACCCCTGTGTTGGCTTCAAAGACGGCTGCTCTGAATGTAAACAATAATATAAGCATCTATAATATCCGTTATTAGCACTTCTGATTAGTTTTTGTCGCACTAAATCAGCCATATTGTTGGACTTTTTTTGTGGTAGCGTTACTGAAGTGTACATTTTTTTCATAGTATACAATATGCGTTCTACATCGCTTGAAATAGCGTTCGTTTCCTCTTCATCCTCCGTGTTTGAAGGTTGCAGAAATACTGCATGTTTTCCCATAAGTTTCTTATATTCAGATAAGGCAAGCGCAATAATTTTTTTATAGATGTGGCCATGTTGATTTTTGACCACGTAACTGGAACTCTCACAACTCGACTGTGTCGTCATTCCCAGCTACGACATCGAGGTAAATGGAACGCAGCATAAGACTCTGTGGTATACATCAACAAAATATGTTTAAAAAAAAAAAAAAGCTAGCATGTTAACAGTCAGCATCTGTCAGGTACTTAAATGTGGCTGAGGTGTAAACATGTAAGCTTACATAAAAAAGGTATCATGCTAACATGGGACAACTTAGCCAAGTAATTATATAGCAGCAAGTACCGAAATCTATGATTTTTGTGTTCATACATTTAAAATGTGCTAATATAATAAAGCTAACACGATAACAGTTAGCATACACGCGGAATGTCGCTAAGTAACGAAATCCATAATTTTTTGGTTGTTACCAACAAATTGGCTATAATGCTAGCATAAAATGTAAGCATGGTAACAGTAAGCATGTGTCAAGTACATATGTGTGACTTTGTGTATAGCTGTAAAATTATTTTAAAAAATGCAATAAGATTTGTGTTAAATAAAATGTGAAAATGCTACCATAAAATGTTAGCATGATAACAAATACCATTTTGTCAAGTACCAAAAATATAAGACTCTGTGGTGTACACCTGCAAAATTAGCTAAAAATGATAGCATGTTAATGTTACCATGCTAAAATGCTAACAGTCAGCTTGTGTCAAGTACCAATAGGCTGACCATACGCCCTCTTTTCCCCGGATATGTCCTCTTTTGCGGGGGTGTCAGGCGTGTCCGGGCGGGGTTTATTAAATGTCTCAAATGTCCGGCATTTTGAGTTAGGGTTGCTTGTAATTTCAATGTACGTCCAGGGTGAAGTTAAGAAGGGGTTAAACAAAACAAACTGTGAAGGTGTGCGCACGCAGAAACATTCGTGAGGGAGGGGCAGAGACAGAGGGTGAGAGAGCTAGTGAGTGGAGAGACGGACATGAACACAAGAAATGTCGAAACGTAAATGCAACTTCACGGAGGATTTGCGGAAAAAGTATTTGTGTTTTTGTCCTAGTCGTGACACATGGAAAGCAGAATGCACTGTGTGCAAAGCAGGATCGTATATATCTGTGGCAAATAAAGGGGCCAAAGATCTACAAGCTCATATCGACACTACAAAGCACAAAACAGCTGTGCTAAACAGCTCGTCTGCTAAATTGACAGAGTACTTTGTGCGACCTGGAAAAGGAGAAGACATTGTAAACGCAGCAGAGGGTGTTTTAGCATTCCACACAGTTACAGAATATAAGTATGACTTATTTTGTTATACTGTCAAGCAGTGTTGGCGTTACCGCACTTTTTGTGTCTTTTTAAGCATTGAAATCAGAAAGGACTTTTTTTTTCTTTTTTTACCTACCGCCCGGCTTGCTTGTTTTTTATTGTCACGATTATTGCTTTCCGCCAGTTTTGTTTATATTTGCCGGATCACATTTCCGTACCCGGTCGTAAATTTTGATTGGCCGAAAGTTTTGTCAATGACAAACACTTCCTCAGTTTGCACTGGGACAAGTTTAGCGCGAGGTGCTGTCAAAAGAAAGACTTAATGGTAAACACTAAGGTGAGTGTAAAGTCAACCTTTTTAACTTCATCCTGTGCCAAGTTTCCAGTAAATGACTTGTTTTAGTCTTTGTGAGTCCATGGAAACTTCACTTTTATCTCCCGCTGGATCCGCATTGTTCCAGGATGGAAACAGGCTAGCTGTTAGCTTAAAGCTAACTAGCACCAGATCAGACTCCTCCACCCCAAAAACATACTTTAAAAAATTTGTTTTCCATCCATCCATTTTCTACTTCTTTTTTTATTATTTTTTTTAATGAATGTAGTAACGTTTATGACAACCTTTTTCCAAAACACAATATAGAATGTGAGATATAACAGGATAATGCATCCATTTATCATTTGTTTTCAAAACGCTTACAAAAAAGTGGGACCCCAAAATTTTACTGTGGTACCCCATTTTTATGACTTGATGGGGTCCCTGGGACCCCATTTTGAAAATTCCTAGCGCCAACACTGCTGTCAACAGAGGAGAAAAATGCTTTATTTAAATAAATATATTATTTATAAAGCAAGTTCGAGTATCATTGGCAAATTTTCACCTAGTCCCGGCCTTGGCGTGCTGCCCGCCTTGGCACGCATGTATGTGTCCTCTTTTTGGGATTTCAGAATATGGTCAGCCTAAGTACCAATATATATAACTCTGAGGTGTTAGCCTGTAAAAAGAACTAAAAAAAGCAATAAGACCAGAGTTGTTGGTGATGATGCTTTTCTTTTGCCCCAAGGAACAAAGTGTTAGGGTCCTGGGGATGGATCATGTCCATAGCTGCAGCTTTGTCAGCTTTTGGCTCATTGAACGGAACGTTCTTCAGTGGCGGTCGCGTGTGCTTTGTTGCTGCACGGGAAGGACACATGGTGAGAAGGAATTTTTCTACTCTGAGAAACATCTTCAAGCTGTCAGTTTCATGCTGTTTTTGTTTTTTTAGCCAGACATCCTGGCCATGGCTCATGTGCACAGACTGACTCCCTCTCCGGCACTGATCTTCACCACCGTGGTCTCACTGCTTGTGCTCATACCCGGAGACTTTCAGAGTATTGTCAACTTCTTCAGGTGAGCTCAAGTTCGGCATTTCCTGGTCTTTTTTGTGTTTGTCTAAATATTTTGTTTTGTTTTGTAAGTTTCACGGCTTGGTTTTTCTATGCCATCACACTGTCTGGGCTCCTCTATCTCAAGATTAAGAAGCCGGAGCTCCCCAGGCCATATAAGGTCAGTGTCGCACGCACACCTCAGTTTCAGCTAATGTAAATAACAGGTAGTTGGAAGCGTCTTGATGCTCTTTCCTTCAGGTTCCCATTATTCTGCCCATACTGGTCCTCATCGCAGCAGTGTTCCTGGTGCTGGCTCCCCTCATCGACGACCCTCAGATTGAATACCTCTATGTGACGTTATTCATCTTCAGCGGGATTCTAATCTATATCCCTTTCATTCATTACAAGCTCTGCCCAGGCTTCTTGGATAAGCTAACAGTATTCCTGCAGCTGTTTTTACAGGTTGCCCCTGCAGAAAAAAACCTGTAAAAAAGACGCTGGGTAAACATTCTCTCAGTGCAAATAATCAGTACGTTATTGAAGAAGAACACACGCACACACATTAAAGAGGAACAGGAGGAAGAGTGTCTCCTAGGGCAGCATGAACACAAACCACCTGAGTCCCCACAACTCACAACACAGTCCAAGTAAGGAGAACGAAAGGGTGGAGCCTACAAGCACCAGCTCACCACAAAACCATAGGGCTCGAGAAGGCATGTGATTTCCTAATATATTGTGGGTGCCACATTTCTGCTGGACGTAAGTTGTGTTTATTGTATTTTTTAACTACCGGTATAAGGTTTGCATGTTCTCCCCGTGACTGCGTGGGTTCCCTCCGGGTACTCCGGCTTCCTCCCACCTCCAAAGACATGCACCTGGGGATAGGTTGGTTGGCAACACTAAATTGGCCCTAGTGTGTGAATGTGAGTGTGAATGTTGTCTGTCTATCTGTGTTGGCCCTGCAATGAGGTGGCGACTTGTCCAGGGTGTACCCCGCCTTCCGCCCGATTGTAGCTGAGATAGGCTCCAGCGCCCCCCGCGACCCCAAAAGGGAATAAGCGGTAGAAAATGGATGGATGGATGGAGGGTCCACTTAAAATCCTTTCATTTTCTCAAAAATCGACAGTCCGCCTAACAACCCCGGTGCGCCGAATTTACGGATTAATTCTGGTCGTGTTTACCAACCTTGCAGCAATTTTATATTTTATTACATAGTGTAATGATCGAGAGATACGTGTGGACTGCAAGTTGACACCTGTTCAATTAATGACGCTAGCAAGCAACACCAAAACTTTGAAGTTTCATTGAGAATATAAAACATTATACTCGACGCTCAAAAATCTGACAAAATGTTTTAGTAAGCTACGAAGCCAGTCCGCTTGATGGAACACGAAGCATTACAGCTACCATAGTCAGACATACTGCGCTTCATCATACGGGTAATATTATGGCGTGTATATAAGGACCCCAAAATGGCACCTATTAGGAGACTTAATGCAAAACAAACTTTTCTTACCTACTGGTTCCTGCTGTATTTGGGATCAGCAAAAGTCCCGAGAATTTGTGTGCTTCTGCCATTGCAGTCCACGCCATAGTCAATAAGCTCTTTCTTTTTTCTCTATCCTCTTGTTGTGGAGCATTCATCCTTCCTGTTGCCATTTCTAATACTAATTAGTGTACAGTTGTAACTTATATCTGTCAGTAGACTCACTATGGAAGCGCTAAAAACTACCGGTACAACAAAGATGACGGGGAGAAGACACTGTTAAAGTTGAGCCATGTAAATAAGACCGCCCACAAAACAGCGCATTATGAAGAGACAGTCAGAAAGCAGCTTGAAGACGGTCTGTAAAACATAATCTATTCAACCTTTTGACAAAGAACCACCATTACATGTTATGTACACTTTGTGTTTTAATTGTTAAAAAAAATCTGAATATGACCCTTTTTTATAAAAATAGACCTGCTAATCGGCAGTGCACCTTATAATCCAGACAAGCCAGACAACCTTTTAGTGTCAACGTAAATATGGAATAGAGCAGGGGTTTTTAACCTCTTTGAACTCAGGCCCCAACTTTTCCACTACAGAGGAGACTGGGACCCACTCAAATATTAACACTGAATTAGTAATCTTACTCTTGATTTTAATCATATTCGATCATTATATCTAACCTACTTACAGTTTACAACCTTATCAAATGATATGAAACCATGTGTTAATAACAAAGATTAGTATTTATTTAACACATAAACCTCAGGCTTAAATCAGGCTGATTAGAAAAATAAGTACCAACCAAATATACTGCATAAAAAAGGGCTCATAAATAACTGACAAAGTACATACAATTATGTTCTGCTAAAATAAACTAAGTTAATAATGAATTTGTTTTTCAACTAAACTGTTAATAAAATTTAAGGGAAAATGAAAATACAGCTTCACTACTTTAGTCATAGTTTTTGCGCTGAAGAAACTTTTGTATGACTTAAACTCCAGACATTTTCTGTTTGTTTGATATTGTCATTAATGGCTCCATGGTTAAGAAACACTGAAATAGACTACCCGGAAGAAAAACCTTTTTGTTGCTCAGACTGCAGTACCAAATATACTTGAAAGTTAATGCTGGTACACGCAAAAACACTTGTTTTGTTTCTCAGACTGCGATAGAAAAGGATGTATGGAATCACACACAGAGGGAAAACCTTTTAGATGCTCCGACTGTGGTAAAAACTTTACTAAAAATGTTTATTTGGATTCACAGTTCACAAACAACGCAAAATGCACATTATGGAATCACACAGGAGAAATACTTTTAAAATGCTCATTTTGTGGCGCTACATTTTCTTTTAAGTCCTCTTTTAATTGTCACATGCAGAGTCACTGAAGTCTTGGCTGATTAGAATTTAGAAATGAAGTGTCCGAATTACTTTGAAGTTGAGCCATAGACAAGAGCCTTACCAACAAACAGAAAGTTTTCAGACCCCTTTTTGAATTTCTCACTCTTTGTTTCATTGCAGCCATTTACTAAAATGAAAAAAGTTAATTGTGTTTCTTATTAATGTACAATCAGCACCCCATCTTGACAGAAAAAAACAGAAATGTAGATTTTTTTTTTTGCCAATTTATTCAAAATAAAAAACTAAAAAAATCACATGTACATAAGTATTAAGTTCAAGTTAAATTCAGACCCTTTGCTCAATACTTTGTTGATGCCCCTTGAGCAGCAATTACAGCCTCAAATCTTTTTGAATAGGATGCCACAAGCTTGGCACACCTATCTTTGGGCAGTTCTGTTCATTCTTTGCAGCACCTCTCAAGCTCCATTGGGTTGGATGGGAAGTGTTTGTTTTCATCCAGGATGTCTCTGTATATTGCTGCATTCATATTTTCCTCTATTCTGACTAGTCTCCCAGTCCCTGCCACATCCCCACAGCATGATGCTGCCACCACCATGCTTCTCTGTAGGGATGGTATTGGCCTGGTGTTGAACGGTGCCTTGTTTCCTCCAGACATGATGCCTGGCATTCACACTTTCAAGCTTTGTTTCATCAGACCAGATAATTTAGTTTTTCATGGTCTAAGAGTCTTTAAGGTGCATTTTGGTAAATGTGTTACTAAGAAATGGCTTCCGTCTGGCCACTATACTATACAGCCCAGGCCTGATTGGTGGATTGCTGCAGAGATGGTTGTCCTTCTGGAAGGTTCTCCCCTCTCCACAGTGGAATGCTTTAGTTCTGACAGAGTGACCATCGGGTTCTTGGTCACCTCCCTGACCACTAAGATGAATGCAGCAATGTACAGAGACATCCTCAAATAATTCACTGATCTTGAACATTTAAAGTGCATTATTGTAGCTGAGATAGGCTCCAGCGCCCCCCGTGACCCCAAAGGGAATAAGCGGTAGAAAATGGATGGATGGATGGATGGTGTAACCAATACAGCCCCTATAACTACTTGGTACTGAATCAATACCCATATTTCTAGTATCGCTCAATACCAATATAAGAAATTAACCTAAGAATAAGTACTTAGTACATTTTAACAGAAGTTAAAGTTAAAGTACCACTGATAGTCACACACACATTAGATGTGATGAAATTATTATCTGCATTTGACCCATCACCCTTCATCACCCCCTGGGAGGTGAGGAGAGCAGTGAGCAGCAGCGGTTGCCATGCTCGGGAATCATTTTGGTGATTTTACCCCCAATTCCAACCCTTGATGCTGAGTGCCATGCGGGGAGGTAATGGGTCCCATTTTTATAGTCTTTAGTACAGGGGTCACCAACCTTTTTGAAACCAAGAGCTACTTCTTGGGTACTGATTAATGCGAAGGGCTACCAGTTACCATCCATCCATTTTCTACCGCTTATTCCCTTTGGGGTCGCGGGGGGCGCTGGAGTCTATCTCAGCTACAATCGGGCGGAAGGCGGGGTACACCGTGGACAAGTCGCCATCTCATCGCAGGGGCTACCAGTTTGATACACACTTAAATAAATTGCCAAAAATAGCCAATTTGCTCAATTTACCTTTAACTCTGTTATTATTAATAATTAATGATATTTATCTTTGTGGAAACACTGATCATCTTAATGATTTCTCACAATAAATATATATAGAAACAGATAAATATCAATATGAAACACTTTATTTTTATATTTCCTCTAAGTGCACATTTTTCAAATTGAACATTTTCAAATGATCACTTCTAAGACAGTCTTGTGAAATCCCAATATCCCATTTTAACTAGCTAGCCACTAACATTTTTTAACAAATCATGAATTACTTTGCACCATGTTTGTACAAATAATAACTCATGTAAAATACAAAAGTCAACTCTCAAATTTTTAAATAAATCATGTCACACTTTGAACTGGACACCAAATCTGTTATCTGTTTCTTTGTCAGTTAGTGAAGACCAAGTCTTTAAAATATTTTCTTGGATTTTCAAATTCTATTTGAGTTTTGTCTCTCTTAGAATTAAAAATGTCGAGCAAAGCGAGACCAGCTTGCTAGTAAATAAATACAATTTAAAAAATAGAGGTAACTCACTGGTAAGTGCTGCTATTTGAGCTATTTTTAGAACAGGCCAGCGGGCTACTCATCTGGTCCTTACGGGCTACCTGGTGCCCGTGGGCACCGCATTGGTGACCCCTGCTTTAGTATGACTCGGCCAGTGTTTGAACTCACGACCTACCGATCTCAGGGCGGACACTCTAACCACAAGGCCACTGAGAAATGTAGGTGGAACAATGTTAAAACAGAATGTACCCAGATATTAACAATTATAGCACATCTTCTGTCCCTTCCAAAGTTTCTCGTTGTTCCCATTAGGTTGAGTTTTTTCTTGCCATGATGTGGGATCTGAGCCGAGGATGTCGTTGTGGTTTTGTGCAGCCCTTTGAGGTATTGGTGATTATATAAAAAAAACTTTGGTTGTTTGATATTGTGTCAAAGCGGAACTGCACTTTTGTAAAAATTGTTCCTATTATTTACAATCTTTATGTCAGATACAAACATGTTTGTCTAATTTGTCAAACACAGCAAGTACGAGGTGACTTGACAATGCAGCTAGTGAGAGTACTCTATTGCACCCATAAAGCACACTGAAAACCATCCAAAAACTGCCAACAATACTCCATGTACATCTCATGGCCTGTATATTAACCATGTATTAGTGATATTGTTATTATAAGCTCTAACTCCAAGGAACTACTTTTTAAGCGGCGCCGTGATCAGTGAGCTAGCTGGCTAATGCTGCTATATTGACATACTGAGCCTGTAAGCTACTGCATACTCTCTGAGTTGGTAAAAGTAAATTCTCGATTATAAATCATGCCTCACACTTTTATAGTAGAAGGTTGTGACCATAAACTGAGAAGATAGTCAACTTAGACCTGGAGATAGCAAGAAAGACACGAAAAGACGCTCTTTTGCGGCACCTTTTTATTTTTTTTACCCTTGTGACGATTATGATTGATTCTTCATCTAAATGGGAATCAATTATCATCCCATCAGTAGGCATCCCAGTGAGAGCAGACATTGTACAGTAAGTGATTGTTTTATTATGATCATAGTATGCATATCTTGTTCAGAACTTAGTTTCTTAGTTTCTTGTTGAAGGTGATAGCGAACATCGTGATGCGTTTGTGAAATTACAACACCGTTGTGGGCTTAAAATGAACAAAATACGTAAATATTATGTTATAATGATTTATAAATGTGCCTATTACGACAATACATATATACTTACGTATGTATGTATGTAAAGCGATGATGGATGCTTTTTTTTGTTTGTAATTACACAGTAGACGTGAGCTATCCAAGCTATACTGAATTAATTAATAAAGCTCGCACAAGATTTACCTCTCAGTCTGGTTCAGGCCCCAGCATCTCATGCCCGTACTGCAACAGATCGGCCTCGTCAGTCACCTGCGCACCCGTGATCAGAAGTCGTGGTCATCTTGGCTAGCGAAGGAGGAACATCATCAACACTGACTTTTATTTGACAATGTGCCCGTAAAAATAGAACCGCTGGCTGAAAAACACTCCATGTGCTACACTTTTGGACATAATATTTTTAATTCAAAAAATGGTTATAATCAAACGAAAACAACAAAGTTCATGGATTGTTCAGCACAAAAAGGCAAAGTTGGGGAAAGAATATGTACTATACATATTTCTGCATGATTGTTATTCTAGTGGATTGAGACAAATTTCATAGGAGCCTGTTATACAGAAATATTTTTTGTTGTAAGTTGAATTATTAATCATTATTGTTTGTGAGGTAACCGTAAAAAAAAAAAAACAGTCCAGTTTATGAATGTATTTGCGAAACTTCCAGTGCATCCAGATGTTAATCACAGCGCTTCACTTTTTCCACTTTATTATCCATCCATCCATCCATTTTCTACCGCTTGTCCCTTTTGGGGTCGCTGGAGCTTATCTCAGCTGCATTCGGGCGGTAGGCGGGGTACACCCTGGACAAGTCACCACCTCATCGCAGGGCCAACACAGAAAGACAACATTCACACTCACATTCACACACTAGGGCCAATTTAGTGTTGCCAATCAACCTATCCCCAGGTTCATGTCTTTGGAGGTGGGAGTAAGCCAGAGTACCCGGAGGGAACCCACGCAGTCACGGGGAGAACATGCAAACTCCACACAGAAAGATCCCGAGCCCGGGATTGAACTCTGGACTACTCAGGACCTTCGTATAGTGAGGCAGATGCACTAACCCCTGTTCCACCGTGCTGCCCCACTTTATTATATTATATTACAGCCTTATTCTAAAATGTAATAAATTAGTTTGTCTTCAAAATTTTACACACAATACCCCATAATAACAATGTGACCAAGTTAAAAATAACTAATTTATTAAAAATAACAGCCTTTGCTTAATACTTTGTTGATTCACGTTTGGCAGCAATTAAAGCCTCAAGTCTTTTTGACTATGATGCCACAATCTTGGCACACCTATCTTTGGGCAGTTTCACCCATTCTTCTTTGCAGCACCTCTCAAGCTCCATCAGGTTGGATGGGAAGCATTGGTTTTCACCCAGGCCATCTTTATATATTGCTGCATTCATCTTTCCCTCTACCATGACTAGTCTTTCAGTTCCTGCTGATGAAAAACACCCCCACAGCATGATGCTGCCACCACCATTCTTCACTGTAGAGATGGTATTGGTGGTGATTCATGCCAAAGATTTCAAGCTTTGTCTCATCAGAGCAGAGAATTTTGTTTCTCGTGGTCTGAGAGTCTTTCGGGTGCATTTTGGCAAACCTTTTACGAAGAAATGGCTTCCGTCTGGCCACTATACCATACAGGCTGAAGTGGTAGGTTGCTGCAGAGATGGTTGTCCTTCTGGAAGGTTCTCTCTCCACAGAGGAATGCTGTAGTTATGACAGTGACCATCAGGTTCTTGGTCACCTCCCTGACTAGACTAAGATGAATGCAGCAATGTACAGAGACATCCTGGACGAAAACCAATGTTTCCCATCTAACCTGATGGAGTTTGAGAGGTGCTGCAAAGAATGGGCGAAACTGCCCAAAGATAGGTGTGCCAAGCTTGTGGCATCATACTTAAAAAAAACTTGAGGCTGTAATTGATGCCAACAAAGTATTGAGCAAATGCTGTGAATACACTTATGTACATGTGCTTTTTTAGTTTTTTATTTTTAATACATTTGCATGGAAAAAGTGAAACGCTGTGAATACATTCCAGGTGCACTGTATGCATTAAACGTTATTGGTTTGGGTTTACTTGGCTGTGCCGTTTGAAGACTTGGACCGTTTTGTTCCCGAAGGGTCTTCATTGCTCTGATCACCTGATCCGGTCTGGTGGTACAACACGTGAAGTCGCTCTGCATCCACGTCAGCATCGTCGGCACCCTCGCAGCATCGGATCCACGTTTGGGGAATGACCTCGATGCCGTAGTGTGCGCCGGCGATGGCCCCGGCCATGCAGGCTATAGTGTCTGTGTCGCCGCCCAGGGCAAGGCTGTACGCTATTGTCCGTTCCAAGCCGCCGTAGTTTTCTGGAAGGTATTCCCTTGGCTGCAAGCAGTGAAGAACGCAGAAGATGGCAGTTGGGACTGACTGGAGTGCTGCGATGCCATTACCTAAAAAAGGGGGTCAATAATTTGAATGTGATAGAGGAAATGCGAATGCAAAAAATTACTACATCCATTGTTTATTGAAGAAAAATTCATTTTGTCTCAACTTCACTATCAAACTGCTAACTAAAGGGGTCACTAAGTATATATCATATTTAACAAGATACGCAGTAAAAAAAAAAAAAAACATTTTCAAAATATCTCTTTGCTTATGTGACGTGAGACATTTTAAAGATGATCAAACTAACAAGAAATCTCATTTGTGTGAACACATGACTAACAAGTCTCATGCTTTACATGATGCATGTGAATGGACAATTGTTTGCATTAGGGATGTTCCGATCAGGGTTTTATGCAGCCGATACTGATATTGGCCGATACCGATCACTTCTATTAACTGTAATTTTTTCTATTTATTCATGTTGAAAGTTGTTGACAGTGTAACAATATCAACATAATATTTAAACTTGTTCCTTATTCACTTACATTACATACAATTGATTAAGCAAAAACAAAAACTACTATCTACTACTCATTTAAATCATTTGATTTTTGTCTTGCATCCAGGGAATTATTCCCTGAAATTGTAAACATTAACAAAAACAACAAAAAATAATTTTGAGAAATTTAAAATATAGGTCTAATCACTTTTGTATTAAATATACTTATAATACTCTTTGTATCAACCCATTTATGAATCAATCTGCTGTCCTCGTACATGTCGAGTACTGCCTGCGACAATGCTTACACACCAACAGTTATATTAATCTCTCTCTAGATTCTTGTTACGGTAATCTGCTTGTTATATATATATATATATATATATATATATATATATTAGATATATATATATATATATATATATTTTAGATATATATATATTATATATATATATATATATATATATATATATATATATATATATATATACACACACACATTATGGTTGTACGGTATACCGGTATTAGTATAGTACCGCGATACTAATGAATCATATTCGGTTATATACCGCCTCTAAGAAGTACCACTCCGCCACTGCTGTTTGTACCACCACCACCATGCTTGACGGTAGTTATGGTGTTCCTGGGATTAAAGGCCTCACCTTTTCTTCTCCAAACATATTGCTGGGTATTGTGGCCAAACAGCTCAATTTTTTTTTCATCTAACCACAGAACTTACAGTATATATATATATATATATACACATATACATGTATGTGTGTTAGCTAAAAGCTGAAATATACTCTTGCGTCACGTAGCTTGTGTACGCAACGCGTCCTTCTCCTCCCCCTACGTACCCTCCTGCAGATCTTTACATGCACATAGAAAAAAAATCTAGCTTTGTGTCAGCGTTTATTAATGATGACAAACTAAAACAAAAAGGTCATGAAAACTCCTCACATCTTTAAAGACAAATTCCATCAAAGACAAAGTTTAATTTTTTTTTAATATGATGCTGTTATTAGATTTTCTTTTGTTAGATTGGTCAGCTTGTTACGACATCATCGGAGTTCGCACAGCCCACCTTTGCGAATGTCTTGTTCTACGGTTTCAAAGCAATGTGTACATTAAAAGTGACCGTTGTTTCAAAATGATTAGTTCCAGCTCTAACATTAAAGGACGTATAGTTTCAATGCCATTGTTTAATACTACCACTACTACACACAGGAAAACGTGAGGAAGAGAATTAATTGCAAGTCGGTCTCGCCTGCGTGTACCGAAACAAAGATTGTGAATGACTGACAAGAGGCTCTCTTTGTTCATGTAATTCTACTGTCAAATACACGTGCTCAGGTGTTGATAGCGATACACAGAGTGAGACTTCTTGTGCCCAGTTTGAAAGCCAGAGACAAAGACGTAGCAATTTATCTATGACGGCAAAGTTATTGAGTTAATTTTAATTTATTGATTTTTTCGATCAGCCCAGGCCTTACAATTGCATTAATGTTTTCCAATGCCTCCGGACATCGAATGTAATGATTTTTAATGTCATTTAAGGCCTTCAAGTTCGCAAAATCCATTGAATTACTTTTAAAGCTTTTTAATGACCCGCATAAACCCGGATCACATACTTTTTCATTAAAAACGGCCGACACTGATCGGTGGCGGATTGATCGGCACATCTCTAGTTTGCACTATGTGTACAATGTGTGGATGGACAGACCACCGTTTGGATTAGGTGTGTTATTGTATGTAGGTATGCACAATGTTTCTTACTGGATGACACAGTGGTTCAGAAAACGGATGAATATATTTCAGAGGAATCTCTTTTTAACTGAATGTAGATTTTAGAAGACCAGTACTGACCTAGCTCAGAGATGACCTCCTCTATAGTGACCTTGTTCCTGTCCATCAAGTCTCTGACTCGATGAAGGCGGTCACAGAACGGCTTTTCTGCTTCCTTCAGGCTGTGCCAACACACCAGGGAACAAATAGTGTTAGTTACTGTAGTCATCACATGATGAATAATAATATCCTAAAGTAAAGTTAGGAACTGTAGTTTCTCCTGAAGCATGTTGTGACTTACATTCTGGCATCATTCCGTGCCGCCTCATCACATTCAAATTCCTCCATCTCGGTGATCAGTGTGTTGATGAACTTCTGAGGCAGGTCCAAGGCACCCTGCAGGGCGAGGTGGACAGCTAATGCTTGCAGAACTGCCCCGTTGTAGCCCAGAGAACAGGAATGGGTGAGCATGGCACCCAGACGAGCAAACTAACAAGACAAGAAAGAGTGTGGTTATTATATTGGCAAATTCAATCAACAATAAGATCAAGCGAATAACATCGGAACTGCTGAAAAGTTGACGTTCTCTGTTTGTGCGCACCTTTTTAACATCAGCTGGATCGGGGAAAGCCAGCGCAAAGGGGGCCGCTCTCATTGCTCCTCCATTGCCAAAAGAGCCTCGACCATTAAACTGGTCCTTGGCTGGCTGGTACACGTCAGTGAGCTGAGGGGACGCCAGTTTCTTCAACACCTGGATGACTCCAGAGCCGTAACCACGACCCGGGGACAAACTGTACTCCTTCGCAAACCTGGAAAAGCGATACATTTTCGTGTTTGAATGAAACCACTGCTTCCAGTTTACAGAACAGCGGTCCTATGAGAAACATGAAGCATTTACTAGGTATTTTCTACCTGCGAGCCATGTCCTGCTCATTAAAGCCAGACCGGGTCAGCAGAGACTGGACCACACAACGTGTCATGGCTGTGTCGTCACTATACTCCAGGGAGCCTAAAACAGACATAGACAAATACAGGCTGTATTCCACACAAAATACTTTCCATACATTAATTTACTTTTTCATTGTAGTGCCATTTAATTGTCATTCATTTAATTTTTTTTTATTTTTATTTTTTACAAAATCTTGCAATACAGAAGGGTAACACTTTACCCTCAAGGTGATATTGGTGCTGCCACTTGCTTTTTTATGTCAGTTTTGTTCTGTTAAAATTAGAGATGTCCGATAATATCGGCCTGCCAATATTATCGGCCGATAAATGCGTTAAAATGTAATATCGGAAATTATCGGTATCGTTTTTTTATTATCGGTATCATTTTTTTTATTTTATTTTTTTATTAAATCAACATAAAAAACACAAGATACACTTACAATTAGTGCACCAACCCAAAAAAACTCTCTCCCCCATTTACACTCATTCACACAAAAGGGTTGTTTCTTTCTGTTATTAATATTCTGGTTCCTACATTATATATCAATATATATCAATACAGTCTGCAAGGGATACAGTCCGTAAGCACACATGATTGTGCGTGCTGCTGGTCCACTAATAGTACTAACCTTTAACAGTTAATTTTACTAATTTTCATTAATTACTAATTTCTATGTAACTGTTTTTATATTGTTTTACTTTCTTTTTTATTCAAGAAAATGTTTTTAATTTATATATCTTATTTTATTATTTTTTCTAAAAAGTACCTTATCTTCACCATACCTGGTTGTCCAAATTAGGCATAATGTGTTAATTCCACGACTGTATATATCGATTGATATCGGTATCGGTAATTAAAGAGTTGGACAATATCGGATATCGGCAAAAAGCCATTATCGGACATCCCTAGTTAAAATCTAGTTTGTTAAACATTTGTACAAGTCTGAAACGATCGCAATGCTAATTTTCGTTAGCCTGTCAATGAGCCCACCCTTTGTATACGAGCCAACCTTAATCGAGTATGGTTGGATCGCTTTTTTTCCATTTTATACCAAACTGTAATGTGGATTTAACATGATTTTTACGTGTATGTGAACTTCAAACTTCAACTTTCAGGGAGGGCAGAATAATACACGTAAATAAACCAGGGGTTTACAAAGTGCAGGCAGTGTTATCTTGTAGAAATAAAAGAAGCAGCAACAACTGAATAATACAGCAAAACAATATAATGTAACAATAAAAACTTACAGATTGTAATTAATCAAATGTATATACTTGTTCTTATGCTTTCTGAGCTCACTATGTTCACTGCTCGCTGTACATATCCTACCAAGTCAGACCTTCACTGTTTCAATGTCCATTTCTCAGATGATATTATTGTTGATGACTGAAGTGCTGATATCAACCAAACCTAACCCCCCCCCCCCCCCCCCCCCGCCCCAACCCCCTCCACATCCCACCCCCCGGATTGTAAATAATGTAAATAATTCAATGTATATACTCTGATGATTAACTTGTGTGATGACTGTATTATGCTGATAGTATATATTTATACCATGAATTGATTAACATGGACCCCGACTTAAACAAGTTGAAAAACGTATTCGGGTGTTACCATTTAGTGGCGAATTTTACAAAATATGTACTGTACTGTGCAATCTACTAATAGAAGTCTCAATCAATCAATCAATAACAGATTTTTCTTTAAAAATGTGTATATTTTTCAGCTTTTTTAAGGGGGCATATTATGATTATTTTTCTACATTTAAAACACTTCCTTGGGGTCTACATAAGTAATGGTGGTTCTTTGCTCAAAATGTTGCATAGATTTTGTTAAAGACCATCTTCAAACCGCTTCCTGAGCATCTCTGCAGGATGTGCCGTTTTGTAGGCCGTGTTATTTATTTGGCTCCACTTCGACTGTGTCTTCTTCCCGCCATATTTGTCGTAGTTTTTAGCGCTTCCATAGCGAGACTACTGACAGATATGAATTCGGACTATACGCGATTTTGGATTAGCAATGGCAACAGCGGAGAATGCATGTGCATGTACGAGCCAGTCTGCCCCACAACAGACGGATAGCGAAAAAGGGGGAGTTTATTGTGTACAGTATCGAACTACAAAGGCGGACCACCACAAAGCCCTTTGGGTACATTTCTACCATATATGGATAATCCACTGACGTCACCAATAGGAAAAATGTCACCAAATGAGCATTTCCAGGCTGCTTCCCGAAAGTATGAAGGAAGGCAAGATTGCTTTATAAATATCTCCGCCACGCCTCCATGGTTTGAGTTCAAATTTTCGGAACGTATGCAGATCCCGAGAAAATACAATTACCGGTAGGCAAATTCTACAATTGCCGTAATTACACCACCCAAACACGCCCCCATTTTTTTTAAATAATCAATTTGTGGGAAATGCTGCACACGTACACATTATTTTGAGTGCGCAAGGGCATGCCCACTGAGAAGTACCCGGATGTAGTACTCAACACGCAGCCAATGTGTGTGTAGCTATGGAGCCGAACTACTGTCAATCATCACTATCGTGGCTACTTATGAGGGCTACCAGGGATTAACTCCCAATAGTTGCAATAAAAAAGAAGAAAAATAAATATATTGCAATCGAACAACAGAAATCACACTACACTGTCAAAATCCGTTAAACTCAATCACTGTACACTCCCAGTAGCCGACATGTTGAGTGCAACATCCGGGTATTGACGGTGCAAGCATTATGCTGTACTTCTACGGTGTGAACGCGTTTAAGCACTCAAAATGTTAAAATAGAAACAGCCACTGAATGTGATCAAATATCAACATAAACGGATTAATACTTTTTAAAACAGTTTAGGTATATCTTACATTCCAATTATGTTCCCCTCGTGTAGCTAAACTGGGCAAATGTGAAGCTATGCTGTTCATCTTTAATAAATGGTTGGCCGTTAAGGGAGTAGCCTCCATCATAGCAATGATTGACACTCACCGTTCCCTTTCGTCTCGTCGTCCAGACTGTTCGTGTGCTGCAATACATTCTCGATGGGAACCTCCTCCGCTCCCTCAAACTCTCCCCCGACACAGTCGCCCAGCACTGCCGCGACCAGAGCACCCCTGAACCGGGACAAAGACGCCGGTCCCCCCATTGCCGCCACTGCTCTCGCTGCCGTTGTAGCCATTCATCCGAAGGTGCTCGATAAACTAGAGGGCGAAATAAGGAACATCAACGTATCCAAACAACAAAATAACAAAAAATGTCGGTTCGCTTGTCTCTCTGCTGCTTGTCATTTGTCGAACGGAAACACTCGAATGAAGTACTTCCGTCAGTGTACGTCAAATGGTACTTAGGGCGCGAATTTTGAGAGAGTAGTATTCTCCTAATGCAGGGGTCGGTAACCTTTTTGGCCTAGAGAGCCTTGAAAGCCAAATATTTTAAAATGTATTTCCGTGAGAGCCATATAATATTTTTTAACACTGAATACAACTAAATGCGTGCTTTTTTAAGTAAGACCAACATTTTTAGAGTGTAATAAGTCTCTTATTATTTTTAATAACAAATTGTTATTCTGAAACTAACCAATAATAAATAAAATACTTATAAAATACCAGGTAACACCTAATGTTAGCGTAACGTTACTGTATGGTTCTCGTTTGGTTATGCAAGATGAGAACATTCTAAGAACATTCTCAGAACATATCAAAACCTATCTGACACACAAAATATTTGCCTGCAATGGAAACAGCGACCGTTAGGCTTTTCGAAATGTTTTTTTTCCGCAAATTTACTTTATATACATTATGTAGTAACGTTTCCCTAACGTTCCGCGAACGTGTTGTGTTTTTCGAACAATCTGACGTCAGCTGAGCTGAGTCAAGGCTGCACGCATGCGCGTAGAAGCTTCCGTGAGACAAAGACGAAGCTCGACAACGCTGCAAATTCCAGAATCCCGATAATCAGGCAATACGGTGCGCCATCCATTGATCACATGTAAGTAGATAGAAAGAGTGAAATATGAAGCATGTTTTTGTGTAACAATTTCTACCCTACATGATTAATTTCAGACCATTTTACGGTTTTAGCGTTGTGTCAAATGCGCGCCATGCTCAACTGCCGGCACCATATAAACTAGCATGCATTTCTCGTGCATATTGGCTGTTATATAGTTTCCAAATACCAACGAATGACTTCTGAAGAAGGGTGGATCTATCTGTAGCCTAGTTAAACAATAATTTGCCCCGTCAGTGTCATATTTTGAGGTCCATATGGCACGAATGTTGCCTGAACGTTCTGTTAAACATTATCACAATTTCAGAAGGGTTAAAACCATTAAAAATCAGTTCCCAGTGGCTTATTTTATTTTTCGAAGTTTTTTTCAAAATTTTACCCATTACGCAATATCCCTAAAAAAATGTTATATACACCCGTCCATTTTCCTGTGACGTCACAATACAAACAAACATGGCGGATAGAACAGCAAGATATAGCGACATTAGCTCGGATTCAGACTCGGATTTCAGGGGTTTACGCGATTCAACAGATTACGCATGTATTGAAACTGATGGTTGTAGTGTGGAGGCAGGTAGCGAAAACGAAATTGAAGAAGAAACTGAAGCTATTGAGCATTGCCAACCTTGAGACCTCCGATTTCGGGAGGTGGGGGGTGGTTAAGAGGGGAGGAGTATATTGACAGCTAGAATTCACCAAGTCAAGTATTTCATACATATTATATATATATATATATATCTACATCCTGAAAATATGCAAACAAAACTGTGTTTAGATAATTGACACTTCAAACTTGCATAAATAAATATTAAGGAATATAACATAACTTGGCTTCTGAGAGTTTCAAAATGTAATGAATAAAATGCTAAAGTTGTTGATAAACAAGCTATTATTTTAATAATTAAATATGGTCATTTTAAATGAATTATTATGATAAATTAAAATCAATTATTTCAAATATGTTTATTTTAATGTATAATTCTATGGCTGGATGTAATAAGGAGTCACAAAAAAATACAAATAAAAATACAATTAATTTTGATGTTTTTAGCAAAATATAGTAAAAATGTGGGCGATAATAGGGCAACCCATTTTCCTTGTTTTTTTTGTTTTTTATAGAATAAACAACACAATGAAGAAGTTTCAACAGAAGGCTTATAAGCGTAGATGGGCTGCCACAACTAGGCATTTGAAGAAGCAATGCCGACAGTCAACTTTAGAATTAGAGAGTGATGATAGCGAGCAAGAGAATGACACGACAATCTTTACAACTCCAGAAACAGTGACAACCCTTCAGTACATGGATGCTGCGGAGACTGCTTCCTGCACTGCCGCGGGTGCTGACAATGCCACCTACAGTGGCCTTGATAGTGATGAGCCTGATGAAAATGATGCTGATTGGAGACTAATCGACCATCATGTCACCTTGTCATCTGATTCAGAAAATGAGAGTGATAGTGACTGCTTTGAAGATATTTTGAGGTCTGGATTATTTTATCTTCAGAATAGCTTCTGCTATTGGCCAAAGCCAAATCCTACCCACTCCAGAATCCGGAGAGCTGAGATTCCTGACAAAGAAGTCTGGGATAGGCTGCCAATTCGGGTTTTCAGGAAAACATTGACTGGTAAGGGAATATTGTCAAAGTCATATCATGTATATCTTAAACAACATAATTCATCTTGAGTCATCAGCATACTTTGAAATTTTGCAGAAGACTTTGACAAGGCCCTTCAATATGAAAAACAAGCTGAAATGTTTTCGAGCCCAGAGGAAGAAGAAATGTCAACCAAATGGAGCCACATCACCCCTGAACATTATAGAAACGATGAGGAAGATGTGTATGATGCTGACGGTTAGTCACTTTTCAAAGATTGTTTACTTACAATACTCAAACACTACTTAGTGGTGCATAAATGTTATTGTCTACGTTGGTTTAGGCGAAGAGGAAATTCGGCCAAAAAAGAAGTGCAGAAAAGAGAAATTACAGATCCTCATCCAGGCACCCCCACTGCCAGTGCTCCCACCATTGAACTTTCTAAACTCCAGCGAGTACCAGACCACTTCAGCCAGTACCAGCCAATACTACACCACTCCAAGGCATCCAGGCCGACCTCACAGCCCAGCGAGAAGCAGCACTTACAGGCTCAGTCCAGACAGGAATCATGCATCCAGCTCAAGCCAGTACCAAACCACTCCAGCCAGTACGAGTCAGTACCAGACCACTCCAAGAAGCAGCAGGAATGCCCTTGAAAGTGAACGTTAGTTGGCTATTTAACTGTTGATAGGTGGTGTTAAACAGGCTGTTACAACGGGCAGTAATACAAATTACCTCTTTGACTTTTGTTGTCTTTGCAGTTTTCCAGTTAAACATGAAAGTTAAAAAAAATAGTTGAGAACCAGGGAGAAATTATGCGCATGCTGAGAGGGCTGGCAGCACAGTCTGTGGGGCCAGAAGCTGGGGATGTTCAAGATCTCATTGAGAAGCCTTTCGAGACTCTTGAGCAGCTTAAGACCTTCAGTGAACAGCTCGACACTGATCTTCTGCTCAGAAAGCAGCTGGTAATTAGTTTTAATTCCCCACTGCAAAATTATCTTGCTCAGTTATCAAAAAACATGTTCTAATCAAGTACAATATTGTTGTTTATTTATTTGTATAGGTGAAAGCTCTTACTGCTCTTGGTGGGCAGAATTTGGCAGACACGGTGAGGACAATGCTGAGGAAAATTGCCACAAACAAAGTCCTGGAGCAGCTTGGTCTCCGTGGAAAGACAGGCAAAGTGGCGTTTGAGGACTTGCCCTTTTACAGAATAATAATAAGTAAGTGTTAATAATAGGTTTGCATCTTTGAACATGTTGCATGTATGCTCACAAGGTCGATCTAGCTGTTATTATTACGGTATTTATTCTAAAGGGAATTCTAAATTGTGCTGGTGATTCCAGAGGCATGCAGGGGTGTTTACAAACAGACGACCACAGCTGAAGTAGATTGTGAGCTTGGAGAGGTCCTGAAACTGGCCACTTTTCGAAAGGGAGGTTCAAAGTTTGAGGTACGGAGAATTATGATAAGATATCCCAATTTTGAATTCCATTTTATTGAAGTTCCACTGCATGTCTTTTGAATTTGCAATTATAACTACTTGCAGGAGAAGAGGAGGAATTAAGAGGAAGTGACGGCGAAGAAGGGCAAAGGGAAGTGTAAAAAGGAAATGGACAGTGAGATGAGTGACCAGGTAAATGATAAAGTAATTATGCCAATGTTTTAATTCAATTCATAAAGATCCCAGTTCTGTGTTGAATTTGCAATTATAAATACTTGCAGGAAGTGAAGAAGAAGAAAACAGGGAAAGGGAAAAGAACCAAGCAAACGCTAGTGAGACCAGTGAGCATTGAGCAGGTAAACAAGGAGTAAATTATGCCATGTTTTAATTGAATTCAATTCATCTACATTCCAGTGCTGTCTTTGTTGTATTTGTGAATATCTATAATTATTTACTTCCAGGAAGAGAACCAACAAGAAGGGGCAGGAGTACACTGACGCGCACGACCAAGACCACAGCATTCCATTTCTATTCCATCCATCCATCCATCTTCTTCCGCTTATCCGAGGTCGGGTCGCGGGGGCTGCAGCCTAAGCAGGGAAGCCCAGACTTCCCTCTCCCCAGCCACTTCGTCCAGCTCTTCCTGTGGGACCCCGAGGCCAGCCAGGAGACATAGTCTTCCCAACGTGTCCTGGGTCTTCCCCGCGGCCTCCTACCGGTCGGACGTGCCCTAAACACCTCCCTAGGGAGGCGTTCGGGTGGCATCCTGACCAGATGCCCGAACCACCTCATCTGGCTCCTCTCGATGTGGAGGAGCAGCGGCTTTACTTTGAGCTCCTCCCGGATGGCAGAACTTCCATTTCTATTGTATTATAATTATCACTAATAAATAATTATTGTTTAATTTTCTGTTTTGAGTGTCAGTCCTGACAATATAGCACAAAAACAGACGTAAATACCACTGCATTCCATTTCTATTGTATTATAATTATCACTAATAAAGAATTATTGTTGAATTTTCTGTTTGAGTGTTATAGTCCTGACAATATAGCACAAAAACAGACGTAAATATCACAGCATTCCATTTCTATTGTATTATAATTATCACTAATAAAGAATTATTGTTGAATTTTCTGTTTGAGTGTTAGTCCTGACAATATAGCACAAAAACAGACGAAAATAGCATGTTCCTAAACAGTTCCCTAAACGTTCTTGCCAAACGTTCATGGCTAACGTTCTGCTAACCAAGCAAGAACTCCACAACCTCACGTTCTTTGAACGTTACAAACTAACGTTCCCATAACAATGCCACTACGTTCTCCTAACGTTCACATAACGTTCACGTGTTACCTGGGATATACTACCTTCTTACTACCATTAATACGACTTCTTCAACAGGTGCGGTAGAAAACGGGTGAATGCATTGAAATGCATGAGAATGTTTTATATTTTGAACGTTATTTTTGACACTGTGATTACCAATGTCAACTAAGATTTATCTGAGAGCCAGATGCAGTCATCAAAAGAGCCACATCTGGCTCGAGAGCCATAGGTTCCCTACCCCTGTCCTAATGTCTCAAAACCAATACTGTCGCAGATAACGGAAATGACGGTCGCAAAAGGTAGGTATTGATTGATTGATTGATTGATTGAAACTTTTATTAGTAGATTGCACAGTTCAGTACATATTCCGTACAATTGACCACTAAATGGTAACACAGGTAGGTCTTTATTGTCATTGCACAAGTACAACAAAACTTTGTTTTCAGCACAAACTCTTTCAAGATTAGACAAACAAACAGGGTTACAGAACAGGAACGCTGATGGGTCGCCACAAGGCGCCCTGTAAAAGATGGGAAAAAGGTCAACGCTGGGGAAAGATGAGTAAAAAAAATACAATCTAGACTGGGCTCTTAAGGGGGGCGGAGTACATTTATAGCTAGAATTCACTAAAATGAAAGTATTTCTTTATACATATATATATAGTACAGTACACAGTAATGAAAACACAGTTGTTCTACTAACTGTACTGTACTTGCTGTTTACTTTAAAAAAAATAAAAAAACACTTACCTTTCACTATTTGAGTAGCCTTTGTTCTGCCATTTGAGTACTGGCGAGCGATCTCTGAATCCGGGAACATATCCATCACGGATTTGTTGAAAACATCCGCAAATGAGAACGGGATGTTGCTTGCAAGGTGGCCCATAATACTGCGTTTCCGCCGCCTTGTGCTTCTCTGACCGTCGAGTGTCTATATCCATTCGTCCACCGTGTTATGGGTTATAGATGAACCGATGGATAACGGAGACATATATAATAGCCTCCTTTTCAGGTGAGAGGACGCTAAAGGCAGTGCCTTTAAGGCACGCCCCCAATATTGTTTGTCCGGCTGGAAATTTTGGACATTACTACTTGCCGTAGTTTTGAAGCAATGCATGATGGCAATCCGGATGTTGTGTGTCAGTGTATTAACGTGCCGGCTGGAATAAACACACGCTGAGAAATAGCTCCGTGCCTGCCTACTTTATGGGTTATAGGGTCAATTGTACGGGATATGTACTTCACTGTGCAACCTACTAATAAAGTCTCAATCAATCAATCAAAAATAGATAAACCTATGGATAACGGACACATGTATAATAGTCTCCTTTTCAGGTGAGAGACGACGCTAAAGGCAGTGCCTTTAAGGCACGCCCCCAATAATGTTGTTCGGCTGGAAATCGGGAGAAATTCGGGAGAATGGTTCTCCCGGGAGATTTTCAAGAGAGGCACTGAAATTCGGGAGTCTCCTGGAAAATTCGGGAGGGTTGGCAAGTATGCTCGAGATATCTAGCAACAGAGGGGAGGGAGTGGGGGGCCACGGTGGCAGACTGCAGCTCTTCGGGCGCTGCCCATCCGTCCATCACTCCTATGGGATTTATGTCGAGGGCATTGGATTGGATTGAATCTGTTACCCATCGGAATTTGTAACTCCAGGGGGCGATGTTCCCATGAGGAGAAGAAGAACGCTTGCGTAAATGGCGTAAACTATCTTTAATGCTGAAACGTCAGTTGTCAGAATTTCAGCATTAATAAATTACACATATTCTGGAAATCAATGACTTACTTTCTTTATAGTATGAGTCCATTGTATCAGCTGTTGATTCTCTCTCACACACATACATTTTCCGGATTAAAAGCTATCATGGAATGAAACGTCAGTTGTCAGAATTTCAGCATTAATAAATTACACATATTCTGGAAATCAATTCTTTACTTTCATTATAGTATGAGTCCATTGTTGTTATTAATGCTGAAATTCTGACAACTGACGTTTCAGCACAATAGTTTACGCCATTTACGCAAGCGTTCTTCTTCTCCTCCTCTTTGGGCTTGCCGTTTAACCATCAAACAAACATCATGGGAACATCGCCCCCTGGAGTTACAAATTCCGATGGGTAACAGATTTCGGTACAACACCGGTACCGGTCCGTGAATCGATTGGTGCCGGGCCGCACAAGAATTCAATTTTATTTTATTAAATCAACATAAAAAACACAAATTAGTGCACCAACCCAAAAAACCTCCCTCCCCCATTTACACTCATTCGCACAAAAGGGTTGTTACTTTGTTAATATTTCTGGTTCCTACATTATACATCAATATAGATCAATACTTATTCTACAGTTCATGTCTGCAGTTGTTTTTATTGTGTGAAGTTCATATTTTGTCTCATTATTCAGCTATAGATGTCCCCGTTGTTCAGCAATGTTTGCGAGCGATAGCAAGATTCAGTATATGTTGTGGAAGCCTACGAGAAATGTATTAACCTATAGTTTATTAACACTATAAGGGATATTTTGTTGATGCTAATAAATATCACCAAAGACGATATAATGTGGTCATCCGTGTCGAATAAATCACTTTTTCCTGCACAACTATAAACTTTTAAGTTTCTGCTATGAAAATTGAGAACAAAAATACTGTGGATATATGACCAACAATCACAATATTTATTAATATGACTTAACATGACGTTAGTATATTTGAACAACCATACCATACAAGAGAACACAAACTAATAGGATCTCTTTGTTATTTTCTTATGCTTAGTTCTGCTCTTAAACACCACTAAAATAGTAGAGAATCAACTCAAATGCATCACAGAAAGGTTCTCAAACAAATTAAATGTTTAAACAAACATTTTGCAAAGCGATCGCTGCAAACACGAAAATGGTCCGATTGTATTCCACAGGATAATGCAAGTGTTATTTTTAAGAGCAATTTCCTTCGACGCACTATCGTTTTTTCCCTGACTTCATTACCTTTATGAGCCACTTCTTTCGGGACTATATGAAAGCTGTCTCCTATATCTCTATTTTGAACGATTGGAACACCCAAGAACAGAACAGTAATACATCATTTTCTGCTCAAACTCTACACTACGCTCAAGCTGCTTGACCATAATGTCAAATAAGCCACGAAGAAGAAAATGGGATGAGACGTCATATGCAACCCAGCAATTCAGTTCCTTTTTTTTCTTTTAATTGTCAATTGTAGCCACTCGAATTAGTACTTCCGGTAGACATAGCCAAGATGGCGACGATTGAAATTTTTCCCCCTCAAAAACCGTTATTTACACAAACAAAACATGGCATTACAAATTTTACGGTACTGTAAGTCAGACAGTGGAATCACTTAATAAAAATATGGGAGAAACTATTACAATAATGAAATGTATATGTAAAGAGAACAAGAAAAACTCTATGAACAGTGGAAAAAGTAAACTAGTCATACGAGCAGCACACAAGACAGGAGAAAGCATGGAATTTAGTACCCGAGGTCCTAGAGTTAGCCCAGTGAGTACCACAACAATAACAGTATGTACAATTTAAACAGAATAGAAGACTGGGTTATAAATAGCATATGTTAATAGGAATATAATTAATATAAAATAGAATAATGTAAACTGTGAACCTGCAGTCCAAATAAGAAGTTAAAAAAATGTCAGCAGACCAAACCAAATATTAATGTGTAGATAATAACAAAGAACATTTTTTCAACCATTGAGTGTAGAATGTTGTGCATTTTAATGGATTTCAAAAACAATAGTCGTTGATTAAAATCCAAAACTTTGGGTGGATATATATCGTAGACAGTGTTTTGTATGGAAAAACACACCAATCTCTCTCTCTCTCTCTCTCTCTCTATATATATATATATATATATATATATATATATATATCGATTCGAATTCGAATCGCGATTCTCACGTTGTGCGATTCAGAATCAATTAACATTTTTAAAAAATATTTTTTTTTATTTTTCATTTTATTTAGTTTTTTTTTTTAAATTAATCAATCCAACAAAACAATACACAGCAATACCATAACAATGCAATCCAATTCCAAAACCAAACCCGACCCAGCAACACTCAGAACTGCAATAAACAGAGCAATTGAGAGGAGACACAAACACGACACAGAACAAACCAAAAGTAGTGAAACAAAAATTAATATTATCAACAACAGTATCAAAATTAGTTACAATTTCAACATAGCAGTGATTAAAAATCCCTCATTGACATTATCATTAGACATTTATAAAAAAGAAAAGAACAATAGTGTCACAGTGGCCTACACTTGCATTGCATCTCATAAGCTTGACAACACACTGTGTCCAATATTTTCAAAATATTTAAAAGGTTTTTACAAAAATCTACTCCTCTGCTTGCATGTCAGAAGACTGGGGTACATCCTGCTGAAATTCTATGTATTCAATGAATAAAGAATTGTTTTGAATCGGAAAAATATTGTTTTTGAATCGAGAAACGCGTTCAATCGGAAAAAATAGATTTTGGATCGAATCGTGATCCCAAGAATCGATATTCAATCGAATTGTGGGACACCCAAAGATTCGCAGCCCTTATACATATATATATATATATATATATATATATATATATATATATATATATATATATATATATATATGTTTTCCATCATGTACAAACAGCCTTTTATATATATATATATATATATATATATATATATATATATATAAATAAGGTTGTTTGTACATGATGGAAAACATATATATATATATATATATATATATATATATATATATATATATATATATATATATATATATATATAAAAGGTTGTTTGTACATGATGGAAAACAGGTTTTACTCATGTACAGTATACAGTAGGTTAACGCATGAAAAAAACGCATGGTCTATTTCTAATTCACCACAACAAAATGTACAGACATTGTTGATTGAGGGGGGCTGGGGACAGTCTTGAGTGTGTTCATGCCAGTATCTTCACTATCGGGATGTTCGTTGTCCGTAAGGACACGACTGACATGGAGATTTGTTTCTCCTTTTCAGCCCTCGTTGTCTCTTGGCCAGAATTATTGAACTGGCGGCCCCGGAACCAACGACACCATACCAGTCCCCAAGTTCAGTTTTAAAAGTGGGAGACAAAACATTTTTGCAGCAAATTCCTAAAAGTGTGCCAGTTGTATAGAAGAACTTGGGACCACTGTAAACACATTAGCAGATCCTTGCATTGACATTTTAACCTTTGCTAACACAGGACAATAAGGTCCAAACTTGTGATTTGCATAACTGAAGCGTTCCTTAAAGCACTCCTTTAAGTCCTCTCCGTTTTGGTAGTTTAAAAACATTTTAGAATGTGATTTATGTAACTAAGGTGTTGCCATAGCTTGTTTACTTCAGATGCAGGCAGTAGTCATTTGTTCAACTTCTTTAGTTCCTCAAGGTTCTATTTTAGGTCCTCTCTTTTTCATCCTTTAAGCCAGGGATTCTAAAACTGTGGTACACGTACCACTAGCAGTTTAGACCAAAGAATCACTGATTAAAGTAGTCTTTTATTTTTCCTGTATTCAAACACAGTGTTACTGTTCAAACTGTGTGTAATGTTACAGTGGCCAAAAATATTAAATACACTTGTTAAATAAAACTTATGCCTTGTTTTAATGAATACTTAGGCCTACTATGCGACTGTATTTTAATGTTGGTCATTATGGTCATTACGCCTAGTGTTTTCTAAGGTGGTACTTGGTGAAAAACTTTGGCAAACCACTGATTTCGGCTATTTAACTTGTGACCCACAAGTTCAGTAAAAAAACAACACATTTTTTTGCAGGAGATTCTAAAAAACACTGGAGTGCTGTCATTGAGATGATCTTTGACTAGCTTTTTTGCAGGATGTCTTTAAAAACAGCAGAGCACTATAAAATAAATAGACCAAAATGAAATGTCTACTCTATAGGATGCTGGTTATCCAGAATATACAAAATAAGAATGATAGTGAAGGTCCTTAGGCCAAAACAATTTAGTTGCCCTGTTCTAGACCATAAATTAGTCCAGTGCGTACTCACCATTTTAGGATTTTCAGTAGAAGCATTTAAGTCCCATCTTAAAACTCATTTGTATACTCTAGCCTTTAAATAGACCCCCCTTTTAGACCAGTTGATCTGCCAGACCATAAATTAGTCCAGTGCGTACTCACCATTTTAGGATTTTCAGTAGAAGCATTTAAGTCCCATCTTAAAACTCATTTGTATACTCTAGCCTTTAAATAGAACCCCCTTTTAGACCGTTTCTTTTTTTTCTTCTGCTCTGCCCCCTTCTCCCTCGTGGAAGGGGGGGGGGGCACAGGTCCGGTGGCCACGGATGAAGTGCTGGCTGTCCAGAGTCAGGACCCAGGGTGGACCGCTCGCCTGTGCATCAGTTAGGGACATCTCTGCGCTGCTGACCTATCTCCGCTCCGGATGGCCTCCTGCTGGCCTCCTGCTGGCCCCACTATGGACTGGACTTTCACAATATTATGCTAGATCCACTCGACGTCCATTGCACCGGTCGCCCTAGAGGGGGGGGGGGGGGGGTCGCCCACATCTGCGGTCCTCTCCAAGGTTTCTCATTGTCATCCCACTGGGTTGAGTTTTTCCTTGCCCTGATGTGGGATCTGAACCGAGGATGTTGTTGTGGCTTGTGCAGCCCTTTGAGACACTTGTGATTTAGGGCTATTGATTGATAGGATGTATTCAGTGCACTGTAAAGTATAAAGAGCGTAAAATGCACAAATTAAGACACATGATTCAATCAAAGTTGATTTGTATAGCCCTGAATCACAAGCCACAACAACATCCCCTGATCTCGAACCCATTTCCGGCCAGGGACTGTAGCCTCCTTGATACAGACAAATGAACAATGTGATAAAAATCTTTGAGATAAATAATAACATTTTCATCGCAGCTTGTAGTGTGAATTACCAACGCCAACACACAAATACAAAACAGCCACTACAAATACACACAGTCATTTTGTTTTGTTTTTGTCCTAGGAGTTTAAATTTGTTTTCTTTGCTACTGTTTTGTTAATAACTATGCGTATTTTTCTCGCTAACTGAGGAAAGGATGGCGCGGAAGGGAAAACGGTCCGAGGCAGCGAGGCGCCGATGGAGGAGGCAGGCCCTTGCTGGTCCACACATCAGGCAGACCAGCACACCCAAGCAGGTACAATTTCTAGCTATTTTTCATGTCAGCATTTTACGCATACATTGACACGCTACAATGTAATAACGCGACCATAATAGATTGCTAGACACAATCACGTTGGTATTGTCGGTGATATTTGCAAAATTGCATACATTTTACGTGGCTTGTTCATGCAGAATCCCGATCGATAGAATTGCACTTTTGGCACCTGGCGCTACAGTATATTACCGGGTGCTATTATAAGCACGTTGTCGATCTCATAGAGATTCCACACTGGAGCAACTGTCTGTTAAAAGAGATTTTCCCATGTTATCACAATGTAGCCGTGCTGGAATACTAGCTGTTAGCATGCTAGTAGTTAGCATTTTTCTTTTTGTTCGCGTACGAGGTTGAAATTGTTGAAAAAGAGTAGCCCAAAATTCCACCCAGCTGGATCATAAACACCGAGATAGAAGTTAGCAACAGGTAGCTGATAGAATTCCCGCGGGGGTTATTTTAGTTGCTGGTTGCTAAAGTACTAACCCAAGGAGCAGGGCCACAGAGGTGGGGGTGTTGGGAGGCGAGGTGACTGCAGCATAATTAAAGATGGCGGACTCGGAGGACTTTCAACTCAAACGATTAAAGGTAAGAAAAATGCAACGGGGGTCCATTTACTCCTGAGCACCGTGCGCTGAAGCAGATTATCTACCGCGTCTAACCTTCAATTGGCGTATGAGGCCATTGTTATGTATATCCAGCGAAGAAATTCTGTTTAGGCTAAAGCTAGTTAGCTCCCAACTATGTTAAGCTAGCTCGCGTTTGTTTAGCATCGATGTGTGCACAATGTTCTGTATCACTGAATGCAAGTGTGACGATAGTTTGGGGACAAAAAACGATATGTTTTAGAATACTTCAAAGGGAGTAAGAACATGTCGCCGATGCAGTGTTTTTGAACGCCGTTTTTTTCTTGGTGGCTGACAAGGACAAAAACTATACAAATACGCCCAATCGAGTCGGTCTAATATTTATTTTCAAGCCGCCATTACGATTACGTTTCTTTTTGGCTGAATACTAAAATAGTTCGAAAGTTAAACATCCTGAATGAATCTCACTAAGTGATAGCGGCTCATTCATATCAATATTCATCGATTAACTTGTTTAGGTTGCGTAGTCACACTGTTTGGATGCCTAGGTTAACACAGACCTTACTTCATTTAACATTTTATTCCCATTTAAAGCGCAATCATTTAGTATTTTATGTCAACAGCTTGAATATGCAGTGAACATCACTGTTCTCTTGGTCATCCATGTATATGCCCATTTATTTTACACCTTATTGCTCACATTCAGAGAAACATGTCCCTTCTTGGGTAAACGTATTTACATATGATCACTGGGCTGAAAATCAAATCAAATCAACTTTATTTATAGAGAAGCCAAAGTAAGGAGTGTGACAATGCACGTTAATACATGGCAGCATTGCATAGCAGTCGACACAGATACCATGTAAACATGCAGCCTCTATCAGTTTCTACCCCATAGGTTTCTTACAGTTGATGCAGAATAACACAAAACAACATGACATCATGGCTGCATCGCTTGTAAACAATCACTGTCCAGTTTACTATAAATACAACAACTTGTTGTTTTTGTCAATGGCAAAACTACTCAGCAAGGTATTAATTTAGAATCCTAGTTAAAAGAAACCTGCACTTTTTAAAAGCATTTAGCCCATCATCCACAAGAGAATATTTTGCATATTTTACCTTTTCTGTTGTAGATAGTTGCCTCAGGTGTTGTTTTGACTAACAATGCAGGTATTGGGTGACTCAACTATTTCATTTATAAAACCCTCTGAAAAACATCCAAAAACATTGTGTGCATGGCTGTAACTACCATTGAGAACACCGAGGTCATGTCCTCTGTAGTGACAAAAAGGATGCGATATGACTGACTGCAGGTTTATTTTTTGTAGGACATCACTTGCGCCCCTACATCACTGCTTGTGGTAGATCATCCTTTTGTAACTATACCATCTTTGGTCATTGTTGTTTGTACAGCAATAGAAGTTCACTTTTACATTTGGCGGGGTCATATTATGATTATTTCTAAACACTTCTTTGTGGTGTACATAACATGTAATGGTGGTTCTTTGGTCAAAGTTTTGCCCAAGATTATGTTTTACAGACCATCTTCAAACCGCTTTCTGACCAACTCTTCAGGATGCGCTGTTTTGTGGGCGGTTTTATTGAAGTGCCTCCACTTTGACTGCTTCAGCCATGTTGTAGTTTTTGATAAAAATAACAAACTTATTAACTACAATGGTGGACTCACGCAAAGCTCTTTGGGTAAAACTTTACCATATGTAGAGCTATCCGCTGATGTCACAAATTGGGCAAGTTTCAAAATGCTGGTTTGGAGGAAGTATAAAGGAAGGCAAGATTGTTTTATGAATATCTGCGCCATGCCTCCGCAGTTTGATTTAAAAATTTCGGGACTTATGCATATCCCAAATACACAAAAACAGGTACCAATGCGTAAGAAATGTTGGTTTTGCATAATAGGTCCCCTATAAATTATGTTATTCCCACATCCCACCTCAGATAAACATCATCCGATTTGATCGAATTGTGCTGTCAATGTAACATTAACGTTCAGTTGTATTGACATAACTGAGATGGCGACTTGCCCACAGTGTACGCCGCCTTCCGTCTGTGTGCAGCTGAGATATCCTCCAGCACCCCCCACGACCCTGTAAGGGACAAGCGGTAGAAAATGGATGGATGGATGGATTTCTCTTGAATTATGTGATTGCTCTCAGTATAATACCGCATTTGTTACTTTGTGCTGACCTAGTTGTAGGTTAATTATTTACATAAAGTTGAAAAAATGTAACCAAACATTTTTTCTTTTGGGGAAAAAACGGCACAGGGAAAGTCTGAGGCCCCGTTTACACTAAGCCGGATAAGGCTATCCAGGGTAAATCCCACCTAACCTTATCCGTGTCCACACACAACAATGCCACTGTTTAAAACCCCGCCCCCCTCTGTCCACCGGTGCAACGCGACCTAGTACGCATGCGCGGGGGAAGGGGGGGGACATCCATCTGTTCTCCAGTAGATGACTTTACTTCACTGTGAAGTTATTTAAAAGAGCTAAAATGTAAGTAGTTTGCTGTGCAATTTACATTTGTTTGCTGTGTTTTGTGGGCAGGTTTTTAAATTAAAATGTATCTCCTTTGAACAATATCCAATGTTGTGGTATTTCAATGAACTAGAATCCAGTGTGCTGTGGGGCCCTATTGTGGTGAATCACACCTGAGCCATCATAAATTAATCAAATCTTTAATCGACATGATAAAGTAGACAATGCCATAAACTGTTTGGGACACGAGGGGATGGTTCCATCTTTCAGCTGCACGCTAATGGCGGAGTTCGCGAAGATGCAGGCATCATGCACACTGCCTGGTAATTTCACAGTCACATCCATAAAGCAATATTTGTAGTCACACACTGCCTATCACGATCACATCCACGGGAGGAAGGGACCAAGTTTTCCAGTAAGTAGAATCACAGCTGACTGTTCTCTTGCCGTCTGAGAAGTGTTGTATCCCAAATAGCTGTAATCGCCCGTTGCCTTTTCTTAAGGTATTTATTTGTGATTTCCAAAAGCGCCTGTACATGTACAAGAAGGAGAAACACGGGCATGTCTGCATGATCCGCCTCCATCTTTGTTATAAAGCTGCCTGTGGCGCGTTCTTTCTGATGTCACTTCCAGTGTGGGGCGCGGACTTTCTGGCATCACTTCTTGTGTGGGCGCGTTCTTTCTGGCGTCACTTTCTCTCCGAACTCACTTTGTAAACGATCAATGAGTCCATTCAAAGCTAAGTGCCGGAGATTCAAGAAATACACGGCTGACTTACCCGTGTAAAAATTTGTCCGAGGAGGCGGACCTTAAACACTGGTTTAGTGTGGCTGAAACGGGGCTTAGGCTAAATAATTATTTGTTTAAGGTGTTAAACGACTTAGTGCAGACCTGGCTTGAGAGGAGTAGAAAAACTAAGAAAAGTCGAGTGCTGCCACAGCTCCCTACCCTGGCCCGTACATGATTATCCTTGTTGCATATACTCAACATGTTACACAAACAATACTGTCCTCATATTGTCCACATCAAACAATGTAATGACCACAGAGTTGTTTGGCAATCATTACGTACCGGTACCTTATATAACCTAAATTCAACAATATGTCAATTATAAGAGTAATAGTATCATATTATAAAATACATATAACTTTTACTCTTGTGTTGTTTGTTTTTGAGTTCTCAATATTTAATATTTGAATTTTTCCAATGTGTCTCATGTTGATATGAAGCAGGTGTAATTTGTTTGACTTAATGAGCCTCCTTACAGTTTAACCGGCGAGAAAAGTGAGGACAGACAGTGGATGAAGAAATCAATACAAATTCAGGCATTTTTTAATCCGACCGGGGCCAGACAGATTGGTTGTTCAAGTGTACGTTGGTAAACCTTACTCACTGACGCCCTAAAGGAAAACCACTATTTTAAAAATGTTGCCCATCATCCACAATACCTACTGTATGTGAGACAACACACATTTTCCCTTTTCTGTTCTAGATAGTGAAGAACTGCTAGCAAAAGACAGCCACCACTGCAGGTTATTGGGATTCACCTATTCTGTCTATAAAGCCAACTAAAAAACCTCACACAATGTTTTATATACATGCTGTAACCAAGTAGTAATGGCCACATTCAAGATAATATGTAATATTTACAGTATTTTGGTCATTTTAAGCATTACCGGAACTTATTTTCTGGGTGCATTGATTTTACAGAGCGCATAGCAACTAATGCTATTTCCATCAACAACTACCACCAATTATGGCAGACCTCGTAAGACCTAACGACTATTTTCTAACTACCTTGGAAAAAATGATAATCCTGAGCCATATTTTTTTCAGGCTGAATATACCGAGGATGAGCAACAAAAATTCTAGGCAGATCTAGCTACAGTGACCATTATGTAGAACTATTGCTAAACGTTTCATTGACAAAAGAAGAACATAACATTTAGTGATGTGAATCTCCCAACAATTCATAATACAATTATATTCCCATTTTTGGGGTGGCTATATGATTTAGGATCGATTATCGATTCAAACCAATTATTTGGTTTATGAATTACAATAAAAAAAACTTTTTGAAACAGGTTTGCTCCTAACTTATGACATAAACATGCAGCGAATAAAATTATACATCTGTTCAGAATCCTATACAAGTAAGAATCGCAAATCAGATGTGAATTAATTTGTATTCTGGCGTCCCAAATAACTCTTTCTTAATGTCCTCACTCACTGGGATGCTGACTGATGGGTGGCTGCAACCTTCATCACAAGATTTGTGCTCCCTGTTGAGTTAGTAAATTCAGCATAGTCCTCACTTCTTAAGTAAAAATGCTGATTTAAAATTGGTAGCCAGTATCCACGGCTTCAGTCGGTTCTGATTTTTCATTGGTAGTGTGTGGAATTTCCAAGTTGACCAACTTATAAACTTATTGGCACAACTTTCCACTGTACACATGCAAAGCATGATTTATAACTTAGCATTAACTTTTCCAAACATAAAGGTGCTGGTTGCAACTTCTCACAGTAACTTTTTTTTTAAAGCAAAAAACACCAAAGCTTATGTTTCTATGAGTGGTTTAACAGAACACATCTGTTTGACAATTGTCTCTATTTTTCAAATTGACTAAGATTATATACAAAAAAATGTTGATTGCCCGAATAAAATTATTGGTGTTTATGGCGGTCACTCACCCGCTCTCGTCAACACGTACGTGTGTAGAGCACGTGCACACATACAAAAGCAGTCCAAGAAAAGCAACAAATAATTTGCAGTCATGTTGTTGTTATGATAGAATAAACATTCAATGACAGCTAACGCTAACTATCCAACTTGCTTTTAGCTAGCAACACCTGAAACGCGTGCATGTGTTATGTACGTACGCAATTACGTACAAAAAGCCGTGAGAGGGCGGGGTGTACTGTGTAAAATACTTTGGAAATTGGCGTCCTTTAGGCACCTGTGTAAAATGTGGCAGATAGCCACTTAGCGTTACCTCTTGATAGTAACCTGAGGGGCTGTGAGCAAGGTACTCTGTCACTACACCAGAAGAGTGGTTCCTCTGTGTAAGCTATAATGTCGTTATAGCTTGGCTAATTATATGCCGGTCATGGCATATAAAACATTTTTTTGTCTGTTTTTTAGTAGGCTTTATAGGTTAAATAGTCGAATCAAATGTTCGCCGCCTTGTGCTAGTAGTATTTCACTGTGTAGAACACAGAAAAAGGGAAGACATATGTTGTTGTCTCTCATAAGGATTGTGGATGATGGGGAGAATAAAAAACAAGTTTTCCTTTTAAGAGTTTGCGCTTGACATGTGTCGACCTTTTGGGGTTTTAGCTCTATGCCTTGCAATATCCAGGTTGGAGCCCTGGGCAGGATGAAGCAGGGGCTGGAGCAGGCAGATACATATTTTGTTTTACACAACTTTTCAGAATTTTATTTTTTTTGCTTTATGACCTTTTACATCTAGACTATATTGGATTAGAATATTGTGTATTTAAGAACATTTAGATGACTTAGACCAGCGGGGCCTATTGTTGAGCCGCGAGCGCACCCTAGAGGGCCATCAAGAATATCTGTTTCTCAGCTGTGTTTCATTTGGGCGGTAGTTGTAATACACTTTTCCACTGATTGTGGCAGTAATGCCAATATCAAACATGAGAAGTTTCTTAAAGGGGAACTGCACTTTTTTGGGAATTTGGCCTATCGTTCACAATCGTATGAAAGACAAAGCAACAAATGTATTTAAAAAAAAAAGCATTTTAACTAAAATAAAAGTCAGCTTACAATGTAGCCAATGGGAAGTCCTCTATTCTGCCCATAAAACCCAAACCATCCAAACACCGGTACTGGTAAGCTGCTTTCTCTCATCAGAGCTTGTGGAAGTTTATTCTATATCATAAATAATGCCTCTCACCTTGATAGTAAAAGGATGAGGACATAATCCGACAAGTTGGTACACTTTGGAATCCAACTTAGACCTGGAAATGGCGAGAGAGACACAAAAAGACGCTTGTTTCAACCCTCCTTTTCTTTGCGAGGATTATGAACCATTTTTCATCCAAACGGAAATATAACAAGATTCTATCAGTCGGCATCCTAGTGACAGCAGACATATAACAGTAAGTGATGTTTTATTATTTTTGTTTGGTTTTCATGAAGTCTACAGTGAGCAATAATCAGTTATGTAGTTGAAGAACAAATCAAACATTGTGATGCTTTTTTAAAATTAATGCGCCGGGTATGCTTAAAATGAGCAAAATACGTAAATATTACTTATTATGAATGTGCCCGTTACTACATTACATATATACTTACAGCATGTATATAAAACCTTTAATGTAGGTGTTTGGATGTTTAAGGGCTTTATAGGCAGAATAGAGTGACTCCCATTGTAAGCAGACTTTTGATCGCATTTATTTACTATTTAAAATGCGTAGAAAAAGTGTTCTTGTCTTACGAAAGGATTGTGGATGGTGGGCAAAATTCCAAAAATGTGCAGTTTAAGCGCAAAAAAATCTGCCTAAAGTGGTAAAGCTGTATTTTAATTTGTACTTTAATTAAATGAGTGTTTAGTTAAGAAACATATTCATTATTAATTTATCTATTTGAGGACAACATAATTATAGGTAGATGTATTTTAGTCATTAATGACTTCTTTTTTATGCAGTATATTTGGTTGGTACTTATTTTTCTAATCAGCCTGACGTAGGCCCAATGTTTGTGTGTTAAATAATAATCTTTGTGATTAGCACATGGTTTCATATCATTTGACAAGGTTGTAAACTGTAAATAGATCAGATATAATTGTTGAATACGATTAAAATCAAGAGTAAGATCACTAATTCAGTGTTAATATTTGAATGGGGCCCTATATAATGGAAAAGTTGGGCCTTGAGGTCAAAACAGTTTTGAATAACCCATTACATTATTGTAATTTCAGTGAGTCTTTGTGGATGCTGACTGGCCGCCCCCATTTCCTGCATCTTGCCTTTTATGTCATTGCTGCCTTCGGACCACCATATTTTGACCTTGACATTTTTCAAATCCTGGTTACTGCCCTGAGTGTAGGCGTTAACTTCGAGAGACTGCTTTTCTGGCATAGTGACACAGGGCCTTGCTCACAGCGCCCACGACTGAGTGGTAACGCTAGCTACTGGAACTGCTGTGGAATCGCCTTGAGTTTAGAAAACTTTATGCTAGATTGTAAATCATGCCTCGCACATGTGTAGTAGAAGGTTGTGGCAAGAAGCCGAAAAATTGGTCAACTTTGAAATTCCACGGGCTACCAACTAAATATCCGGACCGACTGAAGCAGTGGATACTGGCGCTCACCTTAGACCCAATGACATCGCGAGGAAGACTCAGCAACATCCTGGTTTGCTCGCAGCATTTTTTACCTGAGGACTATGTTGAATTTACCAGCTCAGCGGGGAACACAAGTCTTGTGCTGAAAGATACAGCCATCCCATCAGTCGACATCCCACTGAGAGCAAACATTGTAAGTGACTCTGTTTTGTTTTAATTTTTTCGATTAAACATTTAGCATTAGTGTTACATGATTAATAACACTACGAGAATGGCTTTGTGTTTCACATTTACACCACCAAGTCATGAGTCTTGAGTCTCTTGGCCCCCGTCAGTTCCCGACGTCTCACTCTTATTGATCACTCAGCTTCTAAAACCCAAAAGATAAGGTTCTATATCCTCATTGTCCCAAAGTAGTTGGCAGTGATGGCTCTCACAAAGTTTGCCATGATTAGTGGTAGTAAACACAAAACGTGCTCTCTATGCTGTTGTAACTTGTTGACGGAAGTAGCGTCAATTGCGATGCGCTCTGTGAAATCATTGTGGAGAAGAAAGAAAGAAATCAAGAAATAAGTTTTGATAATGCTTAAAATGACCAAAATACTGTATTATCATAAATGTGCCTGTTACTTCTGTTGGAGGTTTTGGCGTGTTTTTTAGTGGCTTTATATGTGGAATAGGTGAATATCCCATTACCTGCATTGTTTGTTAAAAGGTGGCTATCTAGAACAGTGGTTCTCAACCTTTTTTCATTGATGTACCCCCTGTGAATTTTTTTAATTCAAGTACCCCCTAATCAGAGCTAAGAATTTTTGGTTGAAAAAAAGAGATAAAGAAGTAAAATACAGCACTATGTCATCAGTTTCTGATTTATTGAATTGTATAACAGTGCAAAATATTGCTCATTTGTAGTGGTCTTTCTTGAACTATTTGAAAAAAAAGATAGGTTTTTATTTATATTTATAAAGGATTTTTGAATTGTTGCTATTTTTAGAATATTAAAAAAAAATCTCACGTACCCCTTGGCATACCTTCAAGTACCCCCAGGGGTACGCGTACCCCCATTTGAGAACCACTGATCTAGAACACACAGAAAATGAAAGGAATGCTTTTTTGTCTCACATAGAGATTGTGGATGATTGCTGCATTTCTGGAAAAAGAAAGCAGACAGTTGTTTGAGATGACATGCCCAAATATTTGAGCACTATTGTTTGATTGTGTGATGCTTGTTAGTAAATCACTCCATTTCATATCAGTCCTTCATATCATGCAGCATCTGAAGCCAGTGTTTCCCTTACGAGGAAGCACAAACACATGTACCGACTGTATTGCAATCGCTCCTCCACAGTTGTATTTCACAAAAAAATGTCCACAAATGAAAATAAAGACATGTTCTTAACTTAATGCGCTTCCCCCAATGCGAGATGAGAAATTGTAAAAGCACGACATTGTTGCCATGCTGTCGTATAAGCACGTAATCTAAGACTACTTAGTTTGATAAAAGGACACACGTTATAGACCTGTTCTCTATGCAATTATTTATCCTCAAACTACTTCTGTTGTGAATTGCCATTTTATAGAAATTAAATGAACTTTCTCGGGGAAGAAAGACAGATTTAGTAGGCAACAGGGAGGGATGAAGTCTAAATATGTACCATTGTTTTAACGATCAAATTATAACAGTGAAACTTCAATTTTGTATTAAGAATTTAATTAAAACAGCCTGAAAATAATATGTCTGTCTTGTTTGGTCAGTGATGAGTAGACAACAAAAACATTATAGATAACAAAGTAGGGATAAAAGGTATTAATGATAATTACGGTAAAACTCTTGAGGTTTAGTATTGCAATTTTGAGTTAAAAGTTATCAAAAAAATGTGATGATAGACACATTGATAAACTCATGGACAGACTGGCACTAGCTCGCTTGCTTCAATACTAAAATTAATACAAGAGACATTAACGTCTTTCCCCCTCATGAAACGACAAATTGCATTCTAAAATTTTATAAACACATTGCTGTCTGAGATACTAAGATATTCATGTGTACACATTGAACCTACAAGCTGTGCTCTCTTAGCACAGTCATCGATCTATACTCAGAGAAATATGAAACGGAGGAGTTTTTGCGATGCATTCAGGGATCCCTGAACATAGTAGGATGCCACAACGCTCGCCAAACAGTCTTTGTTAGTGAAACATGAGAAACACAAAACATGAAAAATATTGGTCATTCCAACAATAGGTGTATTTCTTTTATTTAAAAAATGTAAATATTTCAGTGTGCATAAAATACTTTTTTAGCACATTCAACAATAATGTGATAAAAATGGTAGCTTTGATCATTTTAGTCACAATAAGCGTAATATAACATTTTCATATTGTTACATCCTTAATCCTGAGTAAAGTTGCTTCAGAAACATCCGCAAGAGGTGTAATTGTCTGGATAATTAAACTTTTTTTTTTAATAAATGGTTAACTTCTTGTGTCAACAAAGTTTGAGACTCCAAAAGGTAATTTCTTTCTATCTTAGAATCTGTCCGTTTGTGTCGACATATGTGGTATTTATCATTATTGCTGAACAACTGGAAACGATAACAGTAAAACGTCCAAACAGTGACTTCCTGTTCAGTACAACCAAGTAAGCTTCAGAATAAAAGTATGGCTGTAATAACTTAATTTAGCAAAGCAACTAACAAAAAGCACCCATTTGTTAAATTAAAAAAAACGTTATCTACTGGAAAGAAGATTAGAACATACACAAAAGCTTTATTGTCATTATAGTCATACACTCGAATTACTGCAATAGCTCTGTTAAGAATCAAAATAAAAAAATATGCAGAAACGGTGAAAAACGACAAACTGCTGTTGGATTTAAAAAAGCCTTTATTGTAACTCATGTATATTTCTGGTCACAAGTAAATGTACAAGCAATTACTATTTTCAGACAACTGCATATGTTGACAAAAGTCAGGGTTTTTGAGCGACGTCGACTTAACAGGTTTCACTGTACTATAACTTGATACAGCACATGGTAAATATCACAATATTTTGTTAATCACTCACTCTAAACTTTTTCCTAAACTTTCTCCCCCTTAGCATCAGCAGCACCTATCGAGGGTGTTCGATGAGGTGATGGGTTTAGGAGACTTTGCTGACTCCTCCCGAGGCTCCAACACCTCCTCAAAGAGTGGGGGTCAGGAGGAAGCAAAGGCAGTGGATGAAGTTTCGAGGCAGGAGGAGCAACCGCCAGAACAGGATAGCAGCAACAGTAGCAGCAGGCAAGATGAAAAGATGAATGAACAACGTTCCCCATTTACCATTCGACCCAGTGAAGGAGGAGGAAGTGGAGAGGCAGCGTTTGATGATGCATTAGATGGCCTTCCTTCATTTGGGCCAGAAGAAGAGGAGGAGGAGGAAGAGGAGGAGGAGGAGGACTGGCACTTTTCCTTGCCAACTGAGACGCTGGAGGATGTGGACAACGACAAAGCAAAGTGCAAAAATAATGAAACAAGAGAAGAAAGCAACCAAGTTCAAGAAGATCCTTCTCCTCCAAAGCCCAGAAAAGAGGCACTAGAGAAGGAAGCGACCAGTAGCTCTGCAAACACCTCCCACTCTTCTAAGGATAACACACCTGAGAGCAGCCGAGGTATGTGCACTCATAGTTAACTGAACATTCAGCCAACTTAGAATGACGGAAATCAGATACTTGAGTATCTCAATCTACGGCGTGGTTCATTTGGTAGAGCGGCCGTGCGGCAACTTGAGGGTTCCTGGTTCGATCCCCAGCTTCTGCCAACCTAGTCACGTCTGTTGTGTCCTTGAGCAAGGCACTTCACCCTTGCTCCTGATGGGTCGTGGTTAGCAGCATAGCAGCTCCCGCCATCAGTGTGTGAATGTGGAAATAGTGTCAAAGTGCTTTGAGTACCTTGAAGGTAGAAAAGCGCTATGGAAGTTTAACCCATTTACTATTTACGAGCTCAAATGGCTCTATGACCAAGCTGGTGACTCAAAACAATTGTATCTCTCATAGTAGCCCATTGAAATTAATTTAATTGGTGCTTGGTTCCCCCAAAAAGCACAGTTTTGACATGAAAGTAAACAGAAATACCGGTAAGCTTTTAGTTAAGAAATACTGTTGAAAAAAAAATAGACAATAAAATAGAAAATGTACAGGTTTTTTCTGTTGGCGGATGGCACCTAATTATTTGAGACAGATCTTATAGGGTTCACTAGGCAAACAAGTCTTGGTGAGGCCACTGAACAATTTATTTTATCTATTTGCATAATAACATTTTATTTTTTTTCATCGTAACTTAAGTGTTTAACACGTGCCATGCCTGACAAAGAGAAACTTCTATATGATTGGAAGAGCATGTAGTGGTACTGTTACTGCTATTTATTAGGGTAATACCACAAGGAATTGGGGGTTCCACAGCCCAGTTGACTTTAAGCGCCCCAATGACATTTTGTGCCTGACCTTAGTCAGTCGCTGATTCCGGGATTCCAGCATGTGCATTTGCGTTGGGGTTGTGCTGAGCGTTAGCTTGACTTTACTTCCTGACTACTTTAACACATCGAGGACGAACTGAAATTAATGCATACTGGCAAATGAGATTCACAAGTGTAAGAAAACAAGATAATACTATTAATGCAGGGTTTCCCCTACATGTAAATGATTGTAGCGCAATGCCACGGCATGATTACTGCCGTCACACCTTCAAAATAAGTTTTTTTGTCTTTTTTTTACAGTGAACACTTTTTTAACATGAAAACACATTTAAGTTATGTATTGTATGAATGGATATATAGTATATGGTCTATTATTTACGTACTATTGGCTTTAATATGTTTGGAAAAACAGCTCGAATATCATAAAAACGTTCCTCATTGCTTTATTTTGGGAACAAAAACACCTGTCAGAAGCGCGCCAACCGCTGGTCAACGGAACTCTAAAGCAAGGAGAGAAAGTTGAAGAGAGGTTTTTTAAGCTAATTAATGCATTTTTTGTTCAAGACAGTGTAAATGACCCTAAATCTTTTGACATTACCACTGACTAGGGCTGGGTGATTTGGACGAAAAAGTATATCTCGATATATTTTTACTTTTTACTTAAAATCGATATTCCCAAGTCGTAGCGACATTGTTATTGTAAGAGTGAACACTGGGGCACTCTTTTTCTAGTGTAGCAACACATAGCTTTGCAACGGCATGCTACGGTATTAGCCGTAAGCTAGCTACTGCGTCAGCAGCTGAATCGCTTTTGAGTTTGTAATGCACTACAGATTTGGATAGGACACAAATCTGTATTGACTGAAAAACATGAACAATCATATTACAGTATCTGTAAAGTATTAGCCTACATTTCATGTTTTGTTTTTACACAGCTATCTCGTCAGCATATGTACTGTAGTTGTAATAGTTGTAATGTTTGGTCCATCTGGCCGGGGATGTTTTTTCCAGTTTATTTCGGGTAAGCGCACCATTTATGTCTGCATAGCTTGGCTTCAAGTTCCACATTTGCAGCGTCAAGTCAAGCCAACCTCACTCACTCGGTTTCCGTCTTCTCCAACGTTCCACTCTCTCTTTGTGCTCGATAAGTTTCTATAACAAGCAGTTCATCCTCCGTATATTCATGTTTAAAAAGATAAGGTTTGTAATCTTCGTTGTCGATTACCAAGTCTGCCATGATTAGAAAACACAAGCATTTGTTTCCGGGAGTAGGACCACACATTTGCTGCCGGAAGTTGCAAGTACATTGCTGTGAGAACGAAAATAAATGCGCTGAGGAAATAAGTTCGGGTAATGCATAAAATGACCAAAATACGATTAATATTTTGCATATTACATATTACATATTTTTATGAATGTGTCTGTTATTACATTTTATGTAGACTTGCAGTGTGTATAAAAAATGTTGATGGAGGGTTTTGAAGGCTACAACGGTGATTGATTCCCATTAACCCCATCTTGCAAGTGTTTTTTTTATCATCTTCAGAATCCTAAAACATATGTGTTCTTGTCTCTTACAATGATTGGGAACGATAAGCAAACATTTTTTAAGTGTAGTTCCCCTTTTATATTTATTGTCACATAAAAAAAACACACAAATGTACCATTGTATACCGGTATCGACTCCCTTGTACCGTATCATTTAAAATGGGAAATGTACCTATACCTAGTGATGACATCATTCGTGCCAAATAGATTTGATAAAGGAATGGTTTGTAAAACTGTCAAATGAATTAAAACAAAGAGGAAGAAACCGTTTTCGATTCCCATCCCTAGTCACGCTTCCTCACTGAGTGTGTATATATTTTATTCGAACGAGTGGTGCTAATTAATCTAAATTTATCACAGTGATGCTACCGGTACATGTCTCAACAAAACCAACTACAGCCCATTTCGTTGTGTCTCCGGGCTGTTATTAGAGGATGGCTGCTCTGAGACCGACGAGAAGAAAAAGACTGCTTAATATCGCCTTAGTGAGATCATAAGAGCCTTCTATCAAGGCTGGCATTCTAAAAGTTATGGATATTTACTTTAAAGGGGTTATATTATGTTTTTTAAAACACTGCCTTGTGGTCTACATCACATGTAATGGTGTTTTTTTGGTCAAAATTTTGCATAGATTGTTTTACAAACTGTTTTCAAGATGCTTTCTGACCGTCTCCTCAGGATGCGCCGTTTTTCGGGCGGTCTTATTAATGTGGCTCCACTCTGACTGCGTCTTCCCCCGTCATCTTTGTTGTAGTTTTTAGTGCTTTCATTGCGAGTCTACTGACAGATATAAGTTCGAACTATACGCCACTTTGTATTAGAAATGGAAATAGCGGAGGATGCATGTCCATGTACGAGCCAGTATGCCCCACAACAGAGGGATAGAGAAAATGAAGGAGCTTATTGGCTACAGCGTCGGACTACAATGACGACCCACTCAAAGTCCTACGAGTAAATTTCTACCTTATATGGATAATCCTCTGACATCACATTTGGGAAAAAATTTTACCAAATGGGCCAATTCCAAACAGCATTAAGGAAGACAAGGTTGTTTTATTAATATCACTGCAATGCTGCCACGGTGTAATTTACAATTTTCAGGAATTATGCAGATCCTAAATACACAACAGCAGGTACTAATAGGTAAGAGTTGGTTTTGCATAGTAGGGCCCCTTTAAATGAGACCTTTTCTCTTCTACCTCTTATCCTCAGATGCAGGAGTCCTGAATCAGAGGGAAGAAACAGAAGACAGTCAGCAGGGAGAGGTAAGCAAACCGCTACTTATTACCTTATGTCATTCAAGGATGGATCAATGGAAAGATCTTGTTGGAGTTATCTGGTGATAAATGGCCAACTTTTAGCACAGATGACAATATATTCAGAAAAACTGATTGCTAAACACATTCCAAATAGACCATTTGTGACCATGTTGTCTTAGCTTTGTAAATTTTGAGGTGGATGTATAAACCACCGTTTGTATGTAGAGAAGTTGATAAAAAATAAGATAGAAGTTTAGCTTTCCAAACAATAATGGAATGACCAATGATACACGTATACATGAGCGACAATGTTAAGTATTATTCTTTACTGTTTGGTATGACAGCAGTCCAAGCCACCACCCGTGGAGGACCGCAACCAGCCGATGTCTCCCAATATCGCAGTTAAAGATGAGCCCATTGACGAGGGATACGATGCTGCTTTATTGCCTCAGAGCTCTGTTAGACAGATCAAAGAGGAACTGGAGCATCAGGAGGTAAGTGTTGCAGTTAGGGGTGTAACGGTACACAAACATTTTGGTTCGGTACGTACATCGGTTTAGAGGTCACGGTTCGGTTCATTTTCGGTACAGTAAGAAAACCACAAAATACAAATTTTTGGGTTATTTATTTACCAAATTTGCAAAATCTTCCACCAAAAATATTTTTCTTACTGGAATATTTGATGTGAAGTAATCCGAACCTTGGATAGGTCAATAATTCATAATAACATTGATTTGGATTCAATATTTTGTTTTGAGCAATGGCAGTTTGAAAGAAAAAAAACAGCTTTGTTTTATTAGTCAACATTGCAACTTTTTCTAAATTGCATTTAACCTGTAAGCTTTTTTTATTTCACTTTTGTTATGTTTTTGTTTATTTTAATAGTATTTTTAGAATGTGCCGTGGGCCTTTAAAACATTAGCTGTGGGCCGCAAATGGCCTCCGGGGCACACTTTTGACACCCCTGCTATAGATAATAAAAAAATAAATCTGATAAATCTATGGATAAAAAGCAGAGCCTGGCGACGCATGCGCGTTTATCATAACTCTCTCGCTCTCTCTGTTTCTGCCCCTCCCTCATGAATGCTGCTGCGCGCACAATTCGTTTTGTTTTTAACCCCTTCTTAACCCTGAACGTACATTGAAAATACACGCAACCCTAACTCAAAATGCCGGACATTTGAGGCATTTAAGAAACTCCGCCCTGACAGCTCCGCAAAAGAGATGTCCAGTGAAAAGAGGACGTATGGTCAGGACCTAGCCCGATCGCTGCTAGCATGCCGTGTGTTGTGCCTCGGTGTGCATTGTTTACACAACGTGCGTTACGCTACTTAATATGTCCGTGTGGAAACTCGTTCGGTACACCTCCGAACCGAACCAACACCCCTGTACCGAAACGGTTCAATACAAGTACACGTACCGTTACACCCTAGTTGCAGTGAAGAATACTTACATGCAAAGAAATGCACTGCAGTGGAACCTCGATTTATGAACTTCATTGGTTCTTGAACAGAATTTGTAAATAGAAAAGTGTGTAGATTGAGGCAAACTCCCATTAAAAACAATGTAAACATGAATAATGGGTTCCAGCCTCGACAAAGTCCATATTATAAGTTTGTACACTTTGAACACAATATAAAGTGCTCAAACAAACAAAACAAGGGGGTGATTAATCAACTTTCTATTTAATAACAAAGTCAAAAGAACTAGCTGAACTGTCCTCATTTGCAGCTGCCCTGCTGACACACAAATACACACTGTCACTAGCCCTACAGTGCACTCAGTTTGAAATCACAAAACTGTTTAATTTTAAAGGGAAGCTGCACTTTTTTGGGAATGTTGCCAATAGTTCACAATATTTATGAGAGACAAGAAGACAAAAGTTTTATTTTGCATTCTAACTAAAATTGGCATGTTCTAGTTGGCTAGCAATGCAGCTAATGGTAGCAATTAATTCTGCCTCTAAATCACTTGCATTCAAATGCATTTAAAAACTGCCAACAATACTGTAGCGACATTGCTATTTAATAGCGAACACTGAGGAAATGTTTTTCTAGCGTACTTAGACATCGGGCTCCCTGCGATGAGGTGGCGACTTGTCCAGGGTGTACCCTGCCTTCTGCCCGAATGCAGCTGAGATAGGCTCCAGCACCCCCCGCGACCCCGAAAGGGACAAGCGGTAGAAAATGGATGGGCTAGCACATCGGCATTCTACGGTATTAGCCGTGAGCTAGCTATGGCAAGAGATAAACAAGCTTCTACTTAACACCCAAATTGCGTTTGAGTTTGTAACGCACAACACAAAGCGATAGGACACCAATCTGTACTGACTGAAAAACATGAGCAATCGTATTACAGTATATTGGAAGTATTAGCCGACAGTTCATGTTTTGTTTGTACACTGCTAGCTCGACAGTGTATGTACTGTACTTGTAATAACACTCAAGACGTGCTGCGTGTACCATGATCAATAGTATAGTGACTTAACTCGATGGACAGTTGTCTATTTGGTCCAGCTGGCCGGGGACGTTTCTTGTCGACTTTGGGAAAGCACTCCATTTCTTTCGACATAGCTTGGCTCCAAGTTCCATATTTACACCGTGACCAAGACACACCGACCTCATTCTGTCTGCTCCAACGTTTCATTATATATTCGTGCTCACTTCTATAAGCAGAAGTTCATCGTCAGTATATTCAGGTAAAAAAAGATAAGGTTGTGAATCCTCATTTGTTCAAAAATAGTTGTCTTTGTTGTCTGTTACCAAGTCTCCCATGATTACAACACACTCAGGTTTGTTTCCGGAAATAGGAACACACATTTGTTGCCGGAAGTTGGAAGTGCGCTGCTATGGAAACAGGAATAAATGCGCCGAGGAAATTATCAAAATACGGTAAATGTTGTACATATTACATGTTGTTATGAACGTGTCTGTTACTACAAAATATATACAGTATATATACTTGCAGTGTGTATATAAAACGTTGATGGAGGGTTTTCAAGTTGTTTTAGAGGGCTTTGAATGCTACTACGGTGACTCCCATTAGCTGATCGTTCCAGGGTTTTTATCATCTTTAAAATACTAAAAAAAAAAGCGTGTCTCGTGATTGTGAACGATAGTCAAAATTCCCCAAAAAGTTCGCACAGCAGTTCCCTTTTAACAGCCAGGTTGCTACAATGATTAGGAAGAAAAAATTAAATCCACTTTACCTTCTCCATTAATCTTATTTTCGTGTTGCAAAAGAGAGGGGTGAGAATGTCGACAACGCTGTGGATACTTTCTGAATGTTTCAAACCACACATCGCTTGTCCATTGCTTTCTTTGGACTCAGTCATATTGAGCTAGCAAAACTAGAAAAGAAAGGTAAAAAAGCATAAAACACAAACTAGCACAGTAACTAATGCCAGCACTGCTATACTGACTGATTGAGTATCGGAGATAGATCAGCCTGCCCACAATCACTTTGCTGCCTGACACAGAATGGCTGCGCTGCGAGACACAGAATGGGTGGATGAAATGTCTGTACACGGTGATAAGGTTCGTACATCAAAGTGTATTTTTTATTAGGCCTGTGTTTCTTAAATTGAAAAGTTTTTACAATGAGGGGTTAGTAAATCAACGTTCCACTGTATTTGCATTGGTCCCAGGCCGCTATGTTTCTGAAGGTTTTTATTATTGTCGGCGTGGCGCAGTGGAAGAGTGGCCGTGCGTGACCCGAGGGTCGCTTGTTCAATCCCCACCTAGTACCAACCTCGTCATGTCCGTTGTGTCCTGAGCAAGACACTTCACCCTTGCTCCTGATGGGTGCTGGTAGCGCCTTGCATGGCAGCTCCCTCAATCAGTGTGTGAATGTGTGTGTGAATGGGTAAATGTGGAAGTAGTGTCAAAGCGCTTTGAGTACCTTGAAGGTAGAAAAGCGCTATACAAGTACAACCCATTTATCATTTTACAGGTCACAATTCTCAACCAAGCATTTTTAGGCTTTAAATTATTTAATGTGTCTTAAATGCAGACTTAGTCAATTTTAAATTGTATCCTATACAAGATCTAAGAAGAAAAGGTCAGCTCAACCTATCTTTTATTTTGTCTGTTACGTCTTAATACTGGCAATTTTTAGCTGTATGGAAACTGTTACTTAAATGTGTTGTTTTGGGTTGCCTATTTTTTTTAATGAGTTTTTCAAAACTATTTTAATTTATGTTTTTCAGGAAGAGCTTAGGATCAGTTCAGTTTACTCTGTTGGTGGCGGGAACACACTTGTGCCCCCTGTGGGTAAGTTGATATGTTTTTGTCATAAATGCTTGAGTTTCTATTTTGCACTAGTCGCATTAAGCTTTCTCAGATAATTTCTTTGTTCCTTTTGTCATGAACCTTTTCTGTCTTCTTCTTTCCATCCATCAAGTGGCCGCTCCTCCTCCGCAACAAACAGCCATTTTTATTCAGGGTAGAAGTGCTGTTCTCCAAGCAATGACTCCCCTTCCTGTCAGACCTCCAGCTCCTGTTACAACTTCTCCTTTAGTTTTAGCAGCACTGCCCCCTCGACCGCCTGCGCCAGCCATTGTTGGTAGTGTACGCTGCAGTGGCTGCTTTAAGGTACCCTGTCACCTTTGGTTCTGTTTTGTTCTACCTAAGCTAAAAATAAGGATTTGACAGTATTGACTTAAAATTTGCTACATTTTATTGTAAATGTGCCTAGGTTTTGCTAAAAGGTCAAACAGCATTCCAAAGAAAAGGCTCGACACAACTCTTTTGTTCCACGATTTGTCTGACAGGCCATCTGCCTCCAGCCAACAAGAACCAAACCTGTTCTCTATGCAACAGGTATTAGAGACCCATTTTCTACCTTACACTCTATCATCAGTTCTACTATGGCTAACCTGCACATCTGGGCTTTACATGTGTCAAAGATGCCACCTGACTTAGCTATAAGTGCTGATTAGTGGGTTAAAAGCCTAAGCATAACCACTGTTACACTTGTAGAACTAAGCCTGATTGGTTTCTCTTGACACGTTTGCCATCCTTTTCTTGTACTAAAGCTCATTCTTGTGTGTTCTTCGCTTTCATTATCTTTTTGCAGCGAGATCCTTCGGGCTCGGGACACAATTACAATTCCGACTGAAGACAACACCTACTTGCACTTTTGCAGCCAGCACTGTTTGTCAATATACAGACACAGGGCAAAAAAAAATGAAAAGGTTCCTGAAAAATTGGGGGACAAACAGCCAGAAAAGCGGCCTGAGAAGCCACAAGAGAAGGCTGCTGAGCGACCGACGGAAACTCTTGTTTGTAGTGTGTGCAGAATAACCAACAAGGTAATCACGATGAACTTTTATTCAGCTTTTTTTTGTCAGTCTGCATAATTTATAGATTGATTGTGTTGTGTTGAACCCTCATCAGATTGAGCATGAGGTCAGCCATCAGGGTCGTCTGCACAGACTCTGCAGTGATGCCTGTTTTGTAACATGGCGCAAGATGCGACAGTTAGCCATGAACTGCTGCGAAGGTTGTGGACTTTATTGTAGTAGCAGTGGGGGCTCCTGTCATACACTTAAAATTGATAAATCTGAGCTCAACTTCTGCGGTCCGACCTGCATTGGCACTTACAAGCAGGTATGTGCGAGTTTATTTGTTATGGACAGATGGCCCTTAAGCCGCCCGTGCGATTTCTAAAGTCAACCTTCATGCCTCTTTAAACAGTCTTGCAGAAAGTCGATTGTGTGTGCCCATTGTCACAAGCCCGCAATAGTGTCCACGAGCATAATGGAGCGAGACGACAAGGGGAAAGTTCAGCTTTACTGTTCACCTGTTTGTGTGCAAATGAGCCGACCACCGCTCCACACCTTAACCGGTACGACACTCCACGAAAACCGAGCCAAAGCCTGCGAAAGGTAATGTTGTAATTTTGCCATTTTAAAGTTTTTTTTGTCCATTCCCCAGGGGCTGCATTCCCATGCTGTCTGTGCAAGTCCGTAGCGGTTCCTCAGTATCACCTGGCAATGGTGGATGGTACTATAAGGAACTTCTGCTCCTATGAATGTGTTTCGACTTTCAGGGTAAGGGGACTATAATAATTTGATTTCTTATACAATGTAAGCATGTACAGTGAGGGAAATATTTATTTATGCCTCTTTTTTAGTAAGTTTATTAAAGCCCGCAAAAAGAGCTGCGTTTAGCAAATGACCCCGAAGCCATATTTTGTCTTCAATGTGCAGTAAGTACCTCTACTTAAAGAATATAGTGACTAAGTTGCTAAAGAACATCACGGATCATTTCTGCAATGTTTTATTCACTGGCAAACCAGAAGTGTATGAGGTGTGTTGTGAAGCGGAGCTACACCACACCTACAGTTATGCTAAACTGCTACAGATCCATCATAATTTGTATATGAGAAGAGCGAACCTGAAGCGGCAAATCCGCATTCATGACTGGCTTCCACGAATAAGTAAATACATGGGAAACATTAGCTCATACTTTTAGACAGGAGGTGTTCTTTTTCGGCAATGATGCAATACTCAAGCGCATCGAATTGAGGAGGCTTGCCCGGGAGAAAAGTGTTCGGTGCTAACGATACTAAAAAATCAGGTGCCAATGTATTTTTTGCATGTTGGTATAAACTTGGCATCAAATACCAGACAACTGTAGTCCTTATTAATCAAACTCGACACCAAAATGTGCACCGCATTTGCAGCCTCCTATTCACGCTCTTTAGACGCCCACATATAACAAAGTTACCGTGTTGATCAATGGCACTTTAATGTGAAGTATTGTGGCGAACAAAAAAGTCTAGTAAGCGACTATTTAATTAATATAATTTGTAATTTGGATCATTTTTTTATGATTAATATATTTTTATTTTTTAACAGAAATCAGGCTATACACAGTTGGATCTGATGAATGGAAAATCCTCTCCCAGGGATGCGTCAAGATTAGGGCCATCCTCCAGAGGCAGCTCAGTCCCTCCCATTCCTCAGGACTGCTCATCTTCTGCCCCCTACCCCAGCCACCACGGCAGTAACAGTTCAGTGCCCCCGTTGGTTCCACCATCACTAGCCATGACGTCTACTTCTATACCTGGGCAAGCCCACCCCAGAACGCCCCCCTCTCAGCCTCTGAGAGCCGGGGAGGGTGGAAACAGCGAGAGTCCTAAAGTGACATGCCATCAGTGCACCAAACAGTTCAACATTAAACCGCTGCTCTTCGGCCACCAAGTAAGTTATTTTCTTCACCAACATCAGTTATCACTCAGAGGAACTGTTAAATAAAAGTGCTTTTATTTATTTTTTGCAGGGTCGGATTTCTGTGTTTTGCTCTATGGCGTGCTGTGAGCTCTATAAAATACAAAAAAATATCCAAGCTTTGTGTGAATTTTGTAAAAAAGACCAGGTGCCCTTTGACACAATTCACTACAATGGGAGAGACATTTTCTTCTGCAGTAAAAGTGAGTTTGCTTTACAACATTCATCCTATATATCTGAGGAAACATGCTTCTATCAAGTTTCTATGTAGGTTCTCATTCATTCAGGTCATTGTCATCTCAGAGCATTCAATTGATCGCAACTGGACTGCTTGATTTGTCTTGGAAGACGTTTTGCAGCTCATCCGAATAGGCTTCATCAGTTCGTGCTCATAGACTTAGACTGGTCCAGACCTAGTCCAGCGGCTGGTGCCATTTGTTTACAACTGAATGGAATGCTTATGCTGGGGATTCCGACTATTTTTACTGGTAGTAGTCGATCCACAGCGATCGTTCTGCCACACAATACCTCAATGCTAACGAGGGGAATTTACACTTCGACTGTCGTTGGCTCTGACAGTTAGGATTGCTCGTTTGCATTAAAACATTAGTTTTTCTCACTACGATAGGGCGAAACCATCCTTGCTTTTTGGAATATAAATATTTGGGTTTTGGCACCAGCCGCTGGACTAGATCTGACCAATCTAAGTCTATGAGCACGAACTGATGAAGCCTACTCGGATGAGCGGCGAAACGTCTACCAAGACAAATCAAGCATTCTATCAAGTGGAATCACATCATATTTCATATTTCAGTATCAAATGGCTAGATCCCAACCCTATTTGGCAAGTAACTTTACCCCAACTTTTGTGTTTTAGCCTGTAAACTAAACTTCAAAGTTGGCCTGACATCTCGTGACAAGGATCCTCCCTGCCGTCCCTGCAGTTATTGCTACAGCATTAGCCAAAAGATGCTGCATAGCCATTATGGAGGCAAGCTGGAAGAGTTCTGCAAACCTCACTGCATGTCCCAGTACACTGTACTCTACTATGGGGTGAGGAAATGTGCTTACTTTTTCATCATAATCAATATCTAAGCCAGGTCATCCTTTACATTAAGGGGTAAATTAATAATAATACATTTCGTTTAACCTTTTTGCAACCTTAAGATTGACTATGCATACGCATTCTTAGAATCCAAAAGGGACCTGCTCATGAAACTGTCATAAGTCCGCAATAAATTGATAGTTATTTTGCTCCTTTTTACTTTTAACAACTTCAGATTTATCTATTTATTTATATTCTTTAAATATGTTTTATGTTGCGGGGTCTTTTTGTCAAAGATAACAGTTTTTTTTACAATGAGAAATGCAATATTTATTTTTAAAAATGGCAGCATTGATTTTGATACGGTAGATTTTTACAGTGCCTATTGAGCTAGAATGAGAGAGAGAAAGCAGGCAGGGCTTGAGTTTGAGTTCACACAACACTTTCATTGTGAGTTTTTAAAGCCCTTTGAGGCACTTGTGATAAAGGGCTATTGATTGATATATATATCTACCATCATTTGCATTGCATTTCAGCGGTTTAATGGCAATTTAACTCATTTACTGTCGTCAAAGTTGTGAGAATTAAATTAATGGTTTTCTTGTGCCATTATGGAGCGCAGTTACATTATATTTTCTTTCGTTTTTCAATTTGTGCGAAGGAAAGAACTTTGTTGTCATTGCACAAGTACAACAACATTTCATTTGGTTTTCATGAAAAAGCATAGTAATATACCAGGATTACCGTATGTTAAAAATAACAGTTATAATGGGAGTCAATGGGGCTGAAAGAGTTTTAAAAGAAAGTGTGAATACTCTGTTTATATTCTATTTTAACAGCGTTGTAAACTAAACCACATTGCAATTTTATCAATCAATCAATCAGAGTTAACTTATATAGCCCTTAATCACAAATGTCTCAAAGGACTGTACAAGCCACAACGACATCCTTGTTGGCTCAAATCCCACATCAGGGAAAAAAAACCTAACCTGATGGGAACAAGAAGAAACCCTGAAAGGGACCGCAGATGTGACCTTGGGTGATCGGTGCAATGGATGCCGAGTGGATACAGTTAATAACGTGAGAGTCCAGTTCATAGTGAGGCCAGCAGTGGATCTTCTTGTATGTAGACATGTCAGCAGCGCAGAGACGTCACCAACTGATGCTCAGAGCAGTGGTCCCAACTTGGAACAGCTAGCGCGTCCTCCATGGAAGCTGATCTGTGGCCCCCCTTTCCAAGCAGGAGAGGGGGGCAGAGCAGAAAAGACAGACAGCAGATCAACTGGTCTAAAAAGATTCCTATTCAAAGGCTAGGGTGTACAAATGAGTTTTAAGATGCGACTTAAATTCTTCTACATATTTCAAAATGAAAAATAACTTCTTTTTTTTTTGTGATGTGTAATGTCTAGTGTTTAAATGTACGGCAGTGACAATGAATTTCCCCAAGGGGACCAATAAATCTAAATCAAAATCAAAATTCACACCGCTAACCTTGAAACTGTAATCATATCAAATAAGTAACACATGTAATACCCGTTTTGGGCCCTAGAAGTGCACAAGGGTTAATCTGAAAACAGTTTATTAACAGAGACTTTGTTTTTCCACACTTTGTTGTACAGATGGGCCGATGCGACAATTGTAGGAAACAGGGCTATTTGAATGAGAAGCTGCAGTATATGGGCTCAGTACGTAACTTCTGCAACCTGACCTGCTTGCTTGAGTACTGCTCCATGCATTTTGAATTGAACCCACACACTCCCAGTAATGGCACTGGAGCAGAGCCACAAACACCACATGGTAACGTTCCTCCTTATATCAGTACTGCACATTACTCTTCTTTGTTGTTTAAGTTTTGAGATGTGGCCATGGCAATATTATTGTGCTGCATTTAGGGGATGTTTTATTCTGCCGATTCGGATACCGATTATCAGTGATTGAGATTGGCCGTTACAGATCACACGTATCAACTATACATTTTTCTATTTATTTATGGTAAGTGCAATTGACAATTTAACAATAGCAACACAATGTTGGAGATTTTTCTCTTTTATGAAATACTATTGTTTGAGCAAAACAAAGTCAATAGTAGACTAGCGAAACAAAAGCAAAAACAACTATCCTCTACTAATTTTCTGTAAATCCTTTAGTTTTTGCCCTGAAAGCTCTCCTGTGGCCAGCAAATTATTCTGAGTTTGTAAACATTAAACAAAAACAAACAAAAAATATTTTGAGGGGAAAAAATCTACCTAAACATCCTAGTATCGATCACACTACCCTTATTGACAACACCAATTATGGATCGATCAGCCCTCTTTCGTTTCGTGTACTGGATGCGACAATGCTGACTCACCAGCTGTTGTTGCTATAATATCCTCTTGACTCTTATTAATATACTTGTTAATTTCCTGTTCATAGCTGCTTACTTTCTGCTGCAACATGGGTCCTTTTACACTTCTTAAATTTTATTAAGCGCATATTTATCGGTGGTGTTTAAAGCATGTAATATGTTAAGCCTTGTTCTTCAGTGATAATGATACTTGATAATGATACTTAAAATACTAAGAAATTTAGTTAATTTGCTGAATTGGAGGTGATCTTTATTAGCTTAAGGGAGCGGTTCCACCCTGTGTGGTGATACATCATTAGCTTTTAGCTAATGCTGGTGGACTAAAAATAAATACATTGTCAGCCAGAGGGGATCAGCATTTATCGACATGAAATTCGTTAATCGGCAATGGCGGTCATATACTTTTTCACGAAAACAGGCCGTTGATCACTCGGCAGATTTGCAATCGGCACATCCTTAGTTGCATACATATTGCTTTGTCGTGAAACATCTCTTTTCCTAAATTAAAAGGGTATGAACAAAATTATAGTTAATGTTCTTTTTTAGAGATTAATGTTTTTATTGCTTTTCTTCCAGCTCCAGCTCAGCCTCACTTCTCTTCTAAAACCAACCCTGTAATAGCTGATGTTGTGTCACTAGCAAATGGCTCCGCCAGTCAACCCAGTGTGTCATCGGATGTTGCTATGACCGGTGAGTTTATTTTATAGGTTTGAACATAGAAAGCTAGAAAAATAGCAGCAGTTATGAACGTATTTACTGTATGTCCTCCCTACATTTTATATGCAGCATACATGGGTATTGATATCAGTCATGTCATAGTGTAGCTCAACTTGCCTTCAAAAGTCAGTCCCTTCTTTTGATATCATCTACGGGGGTGATAATAGATGTTAAATTTAACTGGAAATCTCTTATAAAAAAATATACAACATATAGTAGGGCTGGGTGATATGGACCAAAACAAAAATAAAAGTGAAAATTGCTTAAGGTTGCCTTAGGGTTGAGTACGGTACTCAGATAATTTTTGTTGTAAGTATTAACGTAATATGTTGTTTATTCTTATGAAGTAAGTAGTTTGCCGTTACTATGTCAAAGCAGTTTTGTTCATTTTGTCCATTCACGCTCCCGGGATGGATGGAGCTTCTACTTGCTCACTGCGGTGAAAGCCGCTGGGTGTTATGTTTAAAACTACTTTTCAGCTACACAGCCTCTATACTACAGTAGCTTAGTCCGCACAGGCCGTGGTGAGAGGCACTTTTAAATCGAGGTGTAGCTAAACATTTGAAACACCAAGCGAGCAGCAGAGAGGAGCTATCGTTAGCTTCTGTGCTAAGTTGCTAACAGAAGTTAACAACATAAACAGATGAGATTAGTGATACAGTCGCTACATAGAGAGATATATAAGTTCTAAAGCAAATTGGTGTATGTAAATAAAGCTGCAGTCACTCACCTATCGCCAAATGCAGTTGCTGTCCAATGCATTACATAACTTGGGAGTTGAGAAGTCGGCACAGCGCTGCCATATAAATATATATATGTGTATATATATATATATATATATATATATATATATATGTGTATATATATATATATATATATATATATATATATATATATATATATATATATGTGTGTATATATATAAATAAATATATATATATTTTTTTTAGAAGTTTGATGCGCGGCACAGTATGTCATGAAAGAAGCCTCCGTAAACACGCAGAGGGCGAGCCAAATACTGTAGGTATGCCCTGTGCTCCGCAATTCAGGCACAGAGAACATCAAACGGCCGTAACAAAGGCACATCAAAAAATACCGGTATGGTCTCAAATATCTACTCCTTTCTAAAATATACCGGTATTAACTATAGTACCGGTATATCGCCCAGCCCTAACATAAAGTGTCAAAAATACGACAATAATGAATAAAGCAAAATATGTTCTGGACCAAAAATCACTCCATATTCTCTACTGCTCGCTAGTGTTACTATATCTAAATTATTGTGTAGAAATATAGAGAAATAACCGCAAAAGAACACTTCACTCATTAACCACTGAGAGTGAGGGTAGGTCAGTTAGGAAAAAAGGTCACTTAGAATTAGACAATGTTAGATATTGAGACCATACAAACTCTTTATTAAATCAAAAATATTGAAATTCAATGATTTGGTGCATTTGCAAACTATAACCTGCTACCCAATAATGAGCAACAATTATTTTCAACAAAATGGGAGAAGTATAATCTTAAGGAAAAATGCAACTTCAAATATTTGTATGCACATACAACACTTAAAACCTTTAGCACATCAGTATGTGGAATTGAAATTCTGAAATGGATTAAGCAAAGAAGTCAAAGTACTAATATGAACCAGTACAAGAAACTGTTTAAGACCCAAAGTGTTTACAAAGAAGAAGAATCCCAAAATTTAAACTTTATTGATAATGAAATAATCTTATTCATCGCATTATTTGTGAATCACAACTTACTTAACTATTTACTTATAAGCACTGTTGTTTATTATTGATTTAAATTGTGTTACAAATTGAGAATAGTAAGTGAATACATGTGTTAGTAATTACTATTAAGTGGAAAAGGGTAGGATTAAATAGGCACGGCTTATTCCTACTCCGTTTCAGACATGTTGTAATGGGATAATGGGAAATGTGATGTATTACATTGTAACTGTATGCATGTTCAAAATAAACTTAAACAACATCAAATACACACTGTATTGCAATGCTGGGTTTGTTTTTTGTTTGCCATTGTTTGACAGGAGGACTTCCAAACTCCAATGCAGACAGCAAGATTATTGATCATGTATGTATTGCAGTTATACATATTTTCATCAAATATATGTTTTATAGCAAATAAAAAAACTTGTAAATTTGTATTTTTCTGCTTGTGGAATGTCCAGGCCAGTACTCAGACTGATGCTATGCGTCCTCTCCCAACTTGCCGACGTCAAATGAAAAATAAGTCTGTTCTTTGTCGGCCATTCACAATGGATCAAGAGAGTTTATGTCTCCTCCTCCAAACCTCTGTGGATTCTGCAGGTAAATACAGAACAGTTATTCCGTTTTGAGTGTCAGATTTACATAATGCCGAAAAAGTACAGCACAGTGTAAATCGAATTCATTTGTTACTGACACCTAAAAATATTAACACATTTTATGGAGAATAATTCTAGTTTTTACTTGCAGTATAAACGGCTGGATGAAACATTTAACATCCTTTTACTTAACGTAGGGATGTAATGATTACCGGTATTAATGATAAACAGCGGTTAAATTTCAAGCGGTTAGTATCCATCCATTTACTACCGCTTGTTCCTTTCGGGTTGCTGTTTCAAATTTGAATTTCCGTCAGTCCATGATTGCTTACTGTTAAGGATGTAATTATATAAAAATGACATATTACGATTATTGGGAATAAGGTTTTGTTTTATTTTTACGTGAAAACAAATTTAAGTAATATAATGTATTGTAGCCCCCAAAATAAATCACAGAAAGTCTATTTTTAACATTTATAACCAATCTTTTGATATCAAACGGCACAAGTCCAACAGGTTTCACCTCCTGTGCAAACACTTTCGCCTCCATGAGTCCGCACTTCCCTGGACACACAACAACACTTCCTCATTCTACGCCAATCACCTTTCACGTACAGACGGTATGAAATTCGACCGCCGAAAAAAGACTTTGATTACCGAAAACCACGCTGCCGTAACCAAACGCACACCATTGTCTTTGGGCGTCGTCAGCATGTCTGCAATGTTGACGTAATTTTAATATATGCCAGATATACGGTACCCGTGGACAGCCATCTGCAAAATGTGCAAATATTAAGAGGACAGTGGCGGCTGTCACTATTCAATCGGTATCGGAAGACACGATCGGTCCACGCATGCGCTAAAACTACGTCATTTCCTGGACTTGCATTTTTTTTACGACGAAGCCTTGGGACTTTATCTTCTGTGATATTTGAATGATTAATTAATGTTACGCATTGCGTAATTTCTTTTTCTTAAATGTTGATTACTTACCTACTACGAATTAGGTCTTCTGCGGCCTGACAAAAAAAGGCTTGTAAAAGCTAAGTATTGTGAATTGATGTATTGGTTGTAAATAAAGTAGTAAAAAAATAATAATTTATTTGCCATTTAAGTCTGCTGAGAACATCGTTCTGTAAGGTTTCAAAATAAATACTGTAATCTAAAGTAATGTTTGTTTTGTTTTGTATGTTTGTATGTTTATATGACATTGTTATTCAAATAAAGATTACAAAAAAGAAAACCATGGTAACTGTGACGCTGTGCACAAAAATAACTGCCGTAAAACAAGTTTATGAAAATAATGTAGTCTTCGCACATGCATGGACCGGTCGTGTCTTCTGGTACCGATTGTGTAGTGACAGCGGCTTTTACGGAGAGAAAGTCCAATCTGAGCAACAGCGCGAAGCAAGTGTGACGTCATACTCGCTACAGCTCGCCTCTTTCGTCGCGGACATCGAGGGACAGAAGTAGTCTCTAAACCCGAGTACATTTTATAATAACACCAGAAAAAGATGCTAGATTTGTTGCAAGTTGGTTTTGATTAAAAAAAAAACAACTCATTAAAAGTCTCTAGACACCTGAAAAAATCTTGAGGTACATTGTACAGTAAGCAGCAACAATTGAAAATATGGCAAAACAATTTTAAAAATTTGTTAATACAAATTAATAACAGATTACATTTTTAAATGTATGTACACATTTTTTTTTAGCCTTTTAAAAGAAACTATCATCATAGCAAAATTTGCAAATTACTCTATCATGGTGACCTCGCCCATAACCGCGCCCCTAACTCCCCCACCGTCAGTTATTGTTATCACTAGGGCTGCAATGATTACATCGATTAATTTGAATAGTAAATAGTTCCGATTTATATTTTGTTGCTTCGATTAATTGTTAAAGGGCTGGAACTAATAACAATTTATAAAATACATGATCAACGTTTCTAAATAGCCGAGAGCAGTAGTTTGTGGGTGTCATGATCTGTATTTATTTTATCATTATAGCACACATGTTAAAAGTGCAATTCAATGACGATGTGCATTAATTAGAAAAAAAGAACAACGCTTATAGCAAGCAGAAAAAAGTTTGTCAACTATTTTCCCTAAAATACGCAATGAGGCTGTAAAACCGGTTTCATCCGATTACTCGTTTAATTGAACAAACGTAAAAGTCTACTAAAATAATCAATAGCTGCAGCCCTAATTATCGCAGTATTGTGGATGGTGCGCAAAGTGCTTACCGTAATTTCCGGGCTACAGCGCGCCTAAGTAAATTATACACTGCACACACATAATTTTTTTAAACATTTTATTTTGTACATATGTGGGAAGCACAAGTCTGTAAGTCGTAGGTGAACACGTTGAAACATGAAATATTTACAGAGGCTTTTGTGTTCATTCACAAATTAAACAAAAACAGTACCTGTAACTAGGGATGCAACGATTAACCAGATTTACTATTAACCCTTATTAAAAACGTCACAGATATTCAATCACAAAGGCTTCGCTATACCGTGTGTTTTAGTCTGCCTCACTCGCTATAAACGGACATTATGCTGTTGCATTATTTTCGTCACAACCTGCACAAAACAAAAACAAATATACACCAGCGGTGTAGGCACTTATATGCACCTATCAAGTGACACGCAAGCATGCTACATTAGTGTAAAAATGGCTGCAGGACAAAGTGGTGAACTTTTCCCACTCCAAAAAATACTAAAGTTGTACATTTTGGGTACTTAAAAAAAAACAAAAAACCTGGGAGGCATTGAAGATGGCTCACCCATGTGCAACCCTCGCCAAAAGAAACTTGACTAAAGTGTCTTATACGTCCAATATGGTGTAGCATTTGCGGTGGAGGAGGAATTATGTAAAGGAAACACATAATAAATTGAGTTAATCTATGTTAGTTGCAAGTTACCTAAGGAAGAATTGAGTTGGTAAATAGTTAAATATAAAATGTGTCACTTACAATCAGTAGCTTAGTGTTGTCAGTTTAGTGTAAACAAACAGCAACAGGTAGTCTAAGGGCTTCATTCAGTGACCGTTTAAAGTTAGAGATTGTTTATTCCTTTTTGTATTAAATAAACTATAGGCATTGTAAGTTAATATAGCAAGTGTAAAACACTAACATAACATCCGAAGGTTGTAGAACAACAGCACTATACTATAGTGGGATCTGATTATGTGTGATCCATTTATTAACACAGCATAAAATAGATGATTAAATAAATAAATAAGCATGGATGACAGTTGATGACAATAACACTTGAGGTTATTTCCCACAATGAGTTATATTTTCCTATCAGGGATCAAGAAAGTTAATCTCAGTCTCTTAATAATACAATTATTTATTTATTAAGTGAATTATATTTATTAAGTGAATTATATTTATATAGCGCTTTTCCCTAGTGACTCAAAGTGCTTTACATAGTGAAACACATTATATAAGCTACATTTAAACCAGTGTGAGTGGCACTGGGAGCAGGTGGGTAAAGTATCTTGCCCAAGGACAAAATGGCAGTTACTAGGATAGCGGGAGCGGGGATTGAACCTAGAACATTCAAGTTGCTGGCATGGCCACTCTACCAACCGAGCCACGCCTCCCCAAATTACATTTATTAATTTATATTTATTTTATTATTTTGTACTGTTATTGTAATGTTATTATTTATAATGTAATTTTATGATTTTTTTTGTTGTTGACTTATTCCATGCATGAATAATGATGAAACAGTGATTATTGCTCAGACTATAACAGTACAGTCTAAATTTATTAACATATCAATTAATATTAATAATTAATAACCGCCGTAAAACTCCCGATGGTTAAGATTATCGTTTTTAAATTAAAATCATCGGAAAATTATTATTAACTGCACTTTGATCAACTCAACTCAAATGCTATCATGAAAACAAGAGACATTAACGTCTTTCCCCTTTAAAAAACGACATACCCCAGCCCAAACTCATATAAACACATCACTGTATGAGCAACTAAGCTATTTAATTGTGCACATTGAACCTCCAAGTTGTGCGGTCTCAGAACAGAATTATAATTTTATACTCAGAGGAAGTTGAGACTGAGTTGTTTTTACGATGCGTTCAAGAATCCCTGAACAGAGTAGGATGTCACAACGCCCGACAAAAATAATGCATAATAGATTTTATAAGTTAGGCACTATCCATTTAAATACATGTTAAGATGCTACAGTACAAACCAAAATTTTAAACAATAAAAGCTTAGCTAATAAATCCGATTAAATACTATGACCAAAACACTATCAGTGAACCATAAGAAAACCAAAACATGCAAAATAGTGGGTTGTCTATTTATTTTAATTATTTATAGAAAATATTATAACTTGGTCAAAAAATGTCAATGTGTTTATAAATACTTTTTAGCACATTTAACAATAATAACTGATTATTTTGGTCACGATAACCGTGATATGAAATGTTCATATCCTTACATCCTTATTCTGAATATTTTTCTAGGTCTTTACTACCTATATTCAGCAATTTTCTATGAATTGATAGATTTTTACCAACTGTCTGTTTCAATAATTGCAACAGCAATGTTAGATAACTCTTCGCATACCGGGCAACCATCTGCTGAAGCATCCACATCTCCAGGCGCATCAACGGAGGCCCAAACCCAGAAGTCCAGTGGCCTACCAGCACGACTTGTAGGACGTCATTTCCTCGGCAAGATGGAAACCGATGCAGGTTGCAAAATCTGTTCACCACACAAGAGAAAGAAAGTAGTGGAACAATTGGAACAAATAAAGAAGTGGAAAATGGAGGAGAAGACAAAGGCAGAGACGAACAATTCAAACAAAATTAATTTCCAAAACAAACTCAAAGAGGAAGAGCACTCTGAGTTAAAAGAAAGTGAAACAACGAAAAGCTGCACACAGTATTACTGTAAAACATGTCCAGGACAGCCCAGCCTTTGTCCTGTGCCTTGTTTTGAACTTTACCACACCAGACTGATCTACAAAACATTTTAATACTGTAGCTGGATGCACAAGGTAAAGCCTTTAATTTAATTGCGTAGTAGAAAGTAGTGTAGCCTACATTTTACAGACAAATGTATTGGGTGACACACTTATTTGAATACTATCTTTTAGTTTTTTGGTACGTAAACCGTGGTTTAATCTCCATGTCTGTGTGTAGTTTGCATGTTCTCCATGCGTGCATGGATTTTTTTTTGTAGGTACTCCCGCTTCCTACCACGGACACTTGAAATTGTCCATAAGTGTGAATGTGCTCGTTTGTCCATACAGTATGTGCCCTGCCATTTGGCTGGGGAACAGTCCAGGGTGTACTGCTCCCTAAGTCAGCTGTGATAGGCTCCAGTTTACCTGTGATGGATGGATTTTTGGATCATTTTAAAATGTCACAATTGAACAAAAGAATAGAATATTTTTCTTAACTTGGCCTAAAAAATATTTTTCTTCAAACCCAATCTGACACCATACCAAACCATAATTCTGACATTTTTAAAGATCTCCCTCAAGTGGGAAGACCAGTAATTCCATTGTATTGTGTCTCAATACTTTTGTCTGTCGTTTTTCTTTTGAGTTTTTTGCATGTAAGAAATAACTACACCAAGTTATTAGAAGAACACTTTTTTTTCATTGTATTTGTGTTTGACATATTTTTACTGACTAAAGAGGTTTGTCATGTCATCAAAGTTTTTCTACCCACAGTCTCCCCTAACCCTGGACACTGATGCAACAGTTTGAGCTAAGCAGCTAACGAGTACTCCTGCACTTGACTGACATCATGAAAAATCTTTTTTGAAAGTGAAGGCTGCTGAAGGGAGCACTTTGATTTTTCACAATGCATTTTTGTGAAATGCACTTTAAAGCATGCCCGTGTTTTGTTTCTGTCATGGAAAACACTAAAAGCTGCGTTTACATTTCATTATATACTGTTTGACTGAATCTAAAGTAATTTTAAGGAGGTTATTTTTGTAAGCATTTTGGATAGATATGCAAGTACTTTTATGTGGTTATTTTTCAAAAGTAACCAGTTGTAAAAATGCAAGTATACTAAGTTGATTCCAGCCATTCTGTCAGTATTGTCGTTGGGATACTGCGTTAAAATGAGTCAGTTTTCTAACACACTGAAGTATTTGTTATTATTTATGGAGTTGAACTGTTACAGCCATTTTAATGTAATACAAGGGTGTCCAAAGTGCAGCCAGTGGGCCATTTGTAGACCATAACACTAAACAAAACAGCAACAATAGAAGCACAAGATACAGAGTAATGGGTAAACTGTCAGTATTAATAAATAAACAATGCTCTGTCTTTTAGTATGTTTATTTTTCATCTTTGCAAAATTTAAGAATATCAAAATACCAAAGTGCATCCTTAGAATTTTCAGAATGCTACCCTTAGTGGAGTATACAGTATGTGGACACCCCTGACTGAGGATCTCCAAGAACTTGAAACATTCATACTGTACTAATACTATTTTCACATGTTATGTCATCAGTATTTCCAATTCTTTTATTGTCTACAATACTTAAGTCATAGTTTGACTGTGCTGTACCTCACAGACATGTAAACCAAAAGTGACTTACTTGTTTTTGTGAAACAGAAAAAGTTAATAAATACAAGTTTGAAATAATACCTTGAAGTCATGTGTTTCTTAAACTTCTCATCGTCCACAATGTTGAAATTGTACAAACGCATGACATTGTTAAAAAAAAAAAAAAAATGTTTGGAGGGAGTCACTTTAGTGCCAAGCTAATCACAGCTCCCTCTCTCCAAGCAGATGATGTCCACGATACAGAAAAAGCTGTTAAAAAGATGAAGACAGACCAAGAAACAGGTCAGTGGTTTACATTCAAATTACTCATTTGCAACTACCGGTACAATAAATCCTAATTTATCACTGTTAAATGGTTCGGGCCTGACCGGGGTAAATTTATTTCCAAGAAGTAGGAATTATTATCATTAATAAATCAAATATTTTCATAGCTTGAGCAAAACATGAGAACTCTTGACATGAAATTACACCCACATATTCACCTTTACACTTGTGAAGGTGGCCCAAGGCTGAGCCAATCAGTGGCCATGATACTGAACAGAGCTCTTTGATTGGTTTGGTCTCATCTAGTGGCCATTACTATCCATCCATCCATTTTCTACCGCTTGTCCCTCTCGGGGGGAGCTGGAGCCGATCCCAGCTGCTGTATTGATATTTTCAAGGAGCTTAATAAAATGTTATACCCGATGTCCCAGATTTAGTCCAATGAGTACCACAAGAAAGATAATATGTACATAAATAGAGTAGGGTATAAATAGCAGGTTATAGGAACAGATATAAATAAAATCAATTGTAATTATGTGCGATGAGGTGGCGACTTGTCCAGGGTGTACCCCGCCTTCCGCCCGATTGTAGCTGAGATAGGCTCCAGCGCCCCCCGCGACCCCAAAGGGAATAAGCGGTAGAAAATGGATGGATGGATGTAATTATGTAGTGCAAATAAAATGTAAAAACAATGACAGCACACCAAACCAATTTTTGTTCCTTTAGCTGTTTTTATACCTGCAAATGCTTAATTTAGGTCCAAAATTCAGAGAATATGCTTTAAAAAAAAATTATATAATAAAGCCGCAAACTTTGAAGCGCAATGAGTAGAGGGACGACTTTATATGTATAAGATCTAATTAAATTAAACATTTTTGAAAAACAAATTCAGAACAACTAATTGTTGAAACAACCACAAGTCAAACCCATTTTGGTAAACTTAAAATATGAAGTTGATTGCTCAGTCAAGGGAGTAGCCAATGAAATAATACCTGACTTCTACCTAGTGATGGGTAATGATGCCTCAGTGTGTATGGCACACTTACCTGTATTGACACTGCACTGATACTGTTAGTGTTTCATTTTGGTCATCTGCCATCTGTTGGATTAAAAACGTCATTACATTTGGCCTGCAAACAAAAAAAATAGCAAATATAATTGTTTCTTCCCTTTGCGCAACTCTTATCAAAGAGCCAAATAGTAAACAGCAAAAGAAGAACATTTAACTTGATATGTTAGAAATTGTCCCACACTTTAGAATTATATTTTATTTTAAATTTTTCTTTACACTTTCATCAATAATTATTATTACAAAAATCGAGCTGTCACCTGTGAGCCTTAAGAAGCGCTTCCTGTTAAACACAGTTTGGCGCTTCACAGGCAAACGACATAGCAGCTGTATCGCCTGTCATCGTACAGCCAAACATTACGCCTAACAAAATATTCCTTATTTCCACGTATCCAAACAAAAAATTGGATGGTGACTCAGTCTTGTTGTGTGTAAATGATATACTGCGTGACGTGTGTTTATTACAAAAAGTGTGTGTTAGCCTGCTTTCAATTTTTTCACCCGGAAGTTATTCTTAGCTCCATTGTCCGTCTACGATGTCATCACTGTTTCATGGTTGTAGTTCTTTGCTAACTATAGTTATAAAACGGTTGCAAAATAACTCATCATTGGGTTGAACAAAGTTGCAAGTGACAGCACTTTGATAAAAATGGTGAGGAAATTAAATTTAAGAAATAACCCGTAGTAAAGTATGAAGGTGGTGTCCACGTGGCTCACTTCTCACCTTATCTTTCTCTGCTCATGGCCATCTTCGCCAACAAGAGTCTTAAGTAAAGGTAAAATGTTAACTTATCCATATAATTCGGCAATAATACATTGTTAGTTTGTCATATTATGTAATTTTATGACATAAGTCAAAAAAGTTATGTATTGTTCATACTGATATCAACACTGCTCATCGGCCTTGTGGTTAGAGTGTCCGCCATGAGACTGGATGGTCGTGACTTCGAACCCCAGCCGAGTCGTACCAAAGACTATAAAAATGGGACTCATTGCCTCCCTGCTTGGCACTCAGCATCAAGGGTTGGAATTGGGGGTTAAATCACTAAAATGATTCCCGAGTGCGGCCACCGCTGCTGCTCACTTCTTCCCTCACCTCCAAGGGGGTGAACATGGGGATGGGTCAAATGCAGAGGATAATTTCACCACACCTAGTGTGTGACTATTGTTGGGACTTTAACTGTAACTTTAACATGATATCAATATCGTTATCGACTAATACTTAAGGCTGCAATATCTGTATCGTATCAGAAGGGAAATAATTGTATCGTGACACTGTTACTTTTAATGTTATGACCATTATTATTTAAATCTACCGTAATCATGTCATTTTGCTCCCATGTGCCATCAGCGCCATCACCACCCTCAGCAAGCCCCTCCACAGAGGAAAAAGTGAAGGTCTTAATGGTGCCAGTTCCAGTGCCGGTTTTCATCCCAGTACCTCTGAACATGTACTCCCAGCACACACCTGTTCCAATGGCTATGCCTATAACTGTATGTTCCATCATGTTTTATAGTATCTTATATAACATTTGATTTGATTTGATTGATTACAAGGTTGTTAATTGTCAGTAGCAATCAAAATCTTCTTGCTTTTAGGTCCCAGTGCCCATTGTCATACCACCCCAGCACAAGGATATGACTGATGCAACCACCCAATCAGATCCTTTGGCTGAGGCAACTGAAAAACAGAATCATTCTGAGGTCTCAATGGAACAGGAGGATTCAATATCGCAGAGTAAAGATGTGACCGATGTAGCAGTCCTGTCAGAACCTTTGGAAGAGGACCCGGTTTGTGTTGCGACCTCGTTACGGATAAAAGATGTAAACAAAACTGGTGTCCAATCAGATCCTTTGGATGAGAATAGAAAAAAGCTGACTGATTTAGAGGCCTCCAGAGAACAAGAAGTGCTACCACAGAGTAAAGATGAAGAAGATGCAACTGTTCAGACAGATTCCATGCACGTGCTGATGGAAAAGCGCAAGGATTTAGACGACTCCAGAAAACATAAAGTCACATCCCAGGTTCCCGTACCTATTTTTGTATCGCCACTGCAAAAATATGTGACCGATGCTTTGGATACTTGTGAAAAGCAGAAAGAGTTGGATGAAGCCAGGGAAGGTAATGACTTCATTCTTAAAGTGCATTGTGAGTAAGGATGGGAATTATAAACCGGTTCTTGTTGAGAAAATGCTCCCAGGGTTTCAATCTTTGGGAATCATTTGACAGTTTTGTTCACGATTCCCTTACCGATGACGTCACATTGCACAGCGTCGATTATCAGCACAAACGTTAGAATTATTGACAAGACAACTATACGATTTATATATATTTGCAAAGTAAATATTGTATCAAATTGAGAAAAATCTAGTAGAAACATTAGCAGATGCAGCGTGTGATAACGTTGAATGAATGATGTGTTTTCAACCTCTCCGAGACGGAAATGAATCACCAGCAGCAGCTGTGGCAAAGTCAACATGTCGTCTGCTGTTGATACTGCAGGTAACTAGTGTTGCCTCGCATGTAAAAACATGCTATTATTACTGTAAAAGTCAAATTAATGTTTATCATCCGTTACATGACGAGATGGCATCGACCGGCAGTCTGCACACCTTCCTGTCTAAGAGGTGTTCTCCACAGCTGGAGACACTGTGATTACCAGTCAGAAATATTGCATATACTTCCTAAATAAGCAGATATGCTTAATTTTCTGCAAAATAATGCCTAATTTTCCAGTTGGACTTGACTTGCTTGTATTTGTCTTTGGCTGACGTAGAATTAGCATATATACATTTAAAAAAAAAAGAATACTTCTCATTTCTATGTTGAACATGTTACTGAACATTTTTGTGTAATTGTCATTTGTCACAAAATCATTTATTTATGTTGTATTTTATTAGTACAGAAGAATATTTGTCTATTTGCCCATCCCAGCTGCACTTGGGCGGAAGGCAGAGTACACCCTGAACAAGTGGTCTCCTCATCACAGGATTAACACAGATAGACAGACAAGCAATAACACTCACATTCACATTAGTTATTTGTCAAAATAAAAATATTTTTTTGTGGCACCGCATCAAGGCTGCGGGCATTCTAACACCCCACTCTTGTGTTTTGTTTTTTTAATGAAACAAAGTTTATGCTAATCAACTTGCTTACTATCCTTTAATCCAAATGAGAATCGATAAAGAACTAAATCCTTTAGCGGAATCGACAGTAGAATTGAAATCATAAAAAGCATATAAATTCCTATCCCTAATTTTGAGGTTAAATGTGTCTTATTTTAGAAATATTTTGTTTTGTTTTAGATTAGTTTGTCAGGACAGGGCATTGGTATTTACTTTAATCCCTTATGGTTTGGGCAAAATATGTGTAACCTCAGAATATTTTTTTGTATTTAGGTTTAATATAGTAACATTATGACACATAGAAGATACAGTTCATGTCAATACACTTCCATCCGACAAGCGGCAGGATAACGCTAAAGAATGATTGACCATTTTTTCCCAATGGTATTTTACAGACCAGTGTGAAAGTACATCAGAGATGATTTCTCCTACAATCAACCAAGATGAGGAGCGTCCAAACACAACACAAGCCCAACTTTCGTCTTCAACGAAGGACGCAGAGGCGAGTAGTTCCCCTCCTAAAAGCAGATCGAAGGCTAAGCCGACAAGAAGTGCTGCAGACACCGTCCCTGCTGAACAGCCTCCTCCCTCTCCTATGGCGGATTTGGAGTATGACTTCCCAATGGGTGAGATTTTTAAAAGTTGCTGTTTCTCACTGTTCTGCTAAAATGTTAAGGTATTTTATGTGTTTGACAATGCAAAAAAATACAGGGGTGCCTCTCAAGCCATGAGGGCAATACTGGGAATTTTGGTGTCAATCCGATACAAAGTAAATAAAAGGCTAGTATCGCCAATACTAACACTGATACTTTGACTTGGAATGTCATAATCATTGAGTTATTTTGTGAATTTGCGTCTAGTCAGGGCCGGCTTAGCCCGCCCTGCCCCTTATAGGTAGAACATGCGCTGTACGCAGGGGCTTGCAATACTTTAATATGAATTTTAACCGAAAATGTATTCATAGCTGTTTCACTCACGCTAGTCTCTAACATAAATACAATTTCCAGACACATTCTCACTAACTCCAGCGACACACGGTGTTAGTGCTTGTTTTATAACGCAGTGATACAGGGTTTGAATCGTTTGTTTTTTCTTGACCGTAATGTGGGATCTGTGCTTGTGCAGCCCTTTGAGACACTCGTGATTTAGGGCTATATAAATAAACTTTGATTGATTGAATCCTAATCTGAGTTTATTTAAGAAGGTTTTTACAGTTTGTTTTATTGATGTTAAAATTATTTTGCACTAAAAAAAAAATGACTGAAGAATTTATTTCCATTAATTTGTGTTAATACAAAATATCTAAATTCAAGTTTGATTAAAGTATAAAAATTGTTTCACGTTAATAAAAAAGTGTGAAAACATTTTGTAATGGGAAGAAGGGGGGCCTCCAAATAGATGTCCACTTAGGGCCCCAGTTTATCTCCAGTTAGTAAATTATGACTATGATAACACCGTAAAATTATTTGTTTCAAACAAGAATGATTTCATAACTAAATGCAACTATACATAGCAATGTATTATTATAAAATGAATTTAAAAAAATACCTTACTACATACAAGTCAACACACAATTATTCAAGAAAAAGTTATTTGTGCAAAACAACAAAAATTTAATTATAAAATTGTCAACAACACATCTCATTAACTGCTATTGAAGGCAAATATTTGTGAAAAATAAAGTCAGTGGAGCAGTGAGTAGGAAGGGAAAAGTGTGCTTGAGTGAGTAGTAGAGAGAGAGATATGCACTGTTTGCACTGACACACTAGACCATGGGTGTCAAACTCTGGCCCGCGAGCCAAATTTGGCCCGCCGTGTAATTTCACTTGGCCCTTGAGGCGATATCAAATTAACACTAGAGCTGGCCCGCCGATTATATTCAGTGGCAGTGCCGCGGTAACACCGCATTCACCACTAATTCTCATACTTGCCAACCCTCCCGGGAGACTCTCAAATTTCAGTGCCCCTCCCAAAAATCGTCACGTCCACTTTTCACCCAGTCCAGCGAATGCTGGCCCAGTCACATAATATGTGCGGCTTTAGCCCACACATACACGTGAATACAACGCATACTTGGCCAACAACGATACAGGTTACACTGACGTTGCCCGTATAAATAACTTTAACACTGTTAGAAATATGCGCCACACTGTGGCCCCACACCAAACAAGAATGACAAACACATTTCGGGAGAACATCTGCACCGTAACACAACATAAACCCAACAAAACAAATACCCAGAATCCCATGCAGCCCTAACTCTTCGGGCTGCAATATACCGGTACACCCCCGCTACCACCAAACCCCGCCCCCCCAACACCGCCCACCTCAACCGACGCACGGAGGTGGTAGCGGGGGTGTATATTGCAGCCCGGAAGAGTTAGGGCTGCATGGGATTCTGGGTATTTGTTTTGTTGGGTTTATGTTGTGTTACGGTGCAGATGTTCTCCCGAAATGTGTTTGTCATTCTTGTTTGGTGTGGGGTCACAGTGTGGCGCATATTTCTAACAGTGTTAAAGTTATTTATACGGGCACCGTCAGTGTAACCTGTATCGCTGTTGGCCAAGTATGCATTGCATTTACGAGTGTGTGCGTGCTAAAATCGCACATATTTTGTGATCGGGCTGGCAAGTAGTAGGAATGGATGAAAAGCAGACGTGACGACAGCTCGTGGAGGACGATAAACACAGTGCCTTTAAAGCACGCCCCAAGACTGTGGTCCGGGTGGACTACGAGGTATAATGACTGATGAACAACTTCGGTCGATAATGAAAGATGCCTCAGCTCAAAGCCTGAGCCCCGACATTAATGAACTATCATCCAAAAAAGATGGCAGGTATCTGGCTTGGGCACATCAGATTAGATCAGTGTGTTGCAAACTGAGCAGTTTAAAGTCCTGAATAGTTGGTTTATTCATTGTTATTTTTTTAAATAATTTATTAGCCTGTGGAAAAAGTTAATGTTGATATTTACCTCAGAAGGCTGCAAATAGAAAAGAGGCATTACATTTTTATTTAAATTGTATTTGATATGCCATTGATATTTTTGAATTATTATTATTATTATTTGAAACTCGATTTTGCATGTCACTATAAAGTTATATAAGCCTTGCTTGTTCAATATTTAATGCAAAACTTGTTTGGCTCCCTATTAAAAGGTTAATTTGTTCAACCTTGGCCCGCGGCTTTGTTCAGTTTTAAATTTTGGCCCACTCTGTATTTGAGTTTGACACCCCTGCACTAGACAATACACTGCGCTCGCATAAACTAAGGGAAAGCTAGTAATTTACTGGATGGACGTACAGACTAGAAACGGCAATAAATGTATCGATTCCGTCATGCTAGTATGGATCCGATACAAATACCAACCTTGGTATTAATACCATCGATATTCAGAGCAATACGCCCACCTGTAACCTGGGATCCAATATTATAAAATATGCAATAGACATAACAGGGGTGCCCACACTTTTTCTGCAGGCGAGCTACTTTTCAATTGACCAAGTCGAGGGGATCTACCTCATTCATATATATCATTTATATTTCTTTATTTATGAAAGAGACATTTTTGTTAACAAGTTAAAGGTGTTTAATGATAATACTAGCATGTTTAACACATATAGATTCCTTTCTTTCATGAATACAAGAAAATAAGTTGGTGTATTACCTGATTCTGATGACTTGCATTGATTGAAATCAGACAGTGGTGATGATAACGTCCACATTTTCAAGTGGAGAGAATAAAATGCCACATTAAAGTGGTTAGTTTTTGGCATCTTATTTGTCCAGCTTCCATTCTCGTTTTTACACACTTTACAAGAAATATATTGACGACAAACTCCGTGTCTTGCTAGCTTGTGCACGCCAGCTTTCTGAGACTCTTATTTTGTTTGCGCAGGCAGGATGAAGCAGCGCTTTTATTGTGAAGATAGGAACTGTGCAGTCGGTCTTTAGAGTTTTGACGGCAGGTACGGCGTGAGAGTCTGTTGAAATAAAAAGTGTTTCTCAACTAATTTTTTCTTAATAATCTCACAAGACCCTCGAGTGCCGTGAATGTCAATAAAGTGACGTATTGGTGAAGATTGATGAGCGCTCATTTTTAGGTATTTTTTTTAATTTTTTATCCCTGGCTGGCGAGCACTGACACATCCTCCGCGATCCACCGGTAGCTCGCGATCGACGTAATGGGCACCCCTGTATTATACAATATGCCTATTAAATTAGCGTCAAATTATCACAAAATAGCACATAGACAATGATGTTATCAGTCATATGATAAAACAGAAAAATCTTTCTTTTTATCAAAGTTCCACTATCAGTGATTAAATAACCTGAACTACAAAGAAATGCATACTGAAATACTAGATGCACAAAATTTAAGAAAAAATGTTTTTAAAATGTGAGTTGCGGATACCAACATTTTATTAATGTTCTTGTAAAACAAGCACATTCACTTTGTTTGGTTTGAAATAAGCTATAGAAATAAATGTTACCAGAAATGAGTTGCTGTCTGCGATTTTCCTTTTTTTATAAGTAGCTGTAAGAACAAAAAATGTTAGACACCCCTGGTTTAGCCAGTGTCCAGGCCTTAATCCCATATAAAATCTGTAATGGGAGCTGAAACTGCGAATTGCCAAACAACAGTCTCAAAATTGTTGTCATGATTTTAATGTATATTCAGGATGAAGACAGTTTGACCATGGAACAGATTATCTGTAATAAAACAATTTCGTAACAGAAAAACGTACAGTAAGTCACCCTAGATATTTCACTATGTTGTCACTCAGGAAAGGTTTCGACCATGTCGTCTTCATGGCTAAAATTTATCCCCAACATCTTTTTTCACCGGTCAAATGGTGGACATTTTATAATTCAGTCACCATAACATGAATGTGTTATTACGTTTAAAAAAACGCCTATGGCCGAGTAATACAGTATGATTAGTGTCTTCCTCTTATGTTTTCTTTTTTCAGAATTGTTTGATCCGATACCCACAACTCCACAGAGGGGCGTGAAAAGAGCCAGAGAAGGTTCCACAGGTCGAAAGCGGGTAAGGTGGCAACAATGATAGTGTAGTCTTCTTTTTTTTCAGGTGTCCCAGATGTCCTCAATTTAGCGGAATTCCGCTATTCTTCTCGACCAGTGATCTTTCAAACTGTAGTAGTACGCGGGCTCTATCTAGTGGTACGCCAAAGAATCAATTAAATATAGGAATGTTGCGATGCCAATACGGCACTTTTTGAGGTATAGGTATCGGAGAGTACTTGGAACTAAATCCCTGATACCATAAAGCACCAGTGGAGGACCGCGATAGGCCTGGGCCGATATTCGATAAGTCAATTAACTGACGATAAATGGAAAAAAAGGTTGGTAAGTCTTCCAGCATCGCCATGTGCATGCTTCGAGAGCGTTCATGCTTTTCATCGGTTTCATCAGCTGTGCACGTTTGTGCCAAAGCGGAATCAAAAGAAAGAGGTGAATTCTCTTGTCCTTCATTAAGTGTGTTTGACTCTTGACGCACAGTGCAACAAGTTAGCCACCGCACTAGTGTGGGAATATTTCAGTTCAAACCCTTAGAACAAGATGTGACTGACCGAGGAGTCACTTTTCTGAATGTGCGCAAATAAAACAAACCTGCACGCTCACTTGAAACACAACCACCCGACAGTCCACACTCACTTTGCGTTTAGTGTACAAGGTGAGTGCAACCAAAACACTGCAAAATAAAAGGGGTACACGATTAATCAAAATCTAATCGACATCAAGGTGCGGTAAATAACCGCAAGAGGTTGAGGGTGTTTTTGTTTTTTTATCCTCCGTCACAGGCGTTTGAGTGACGGCCATGTTCGCCAATCAGAATTGAGCCTTGCGTTTGTTCGTCTCTCACTTCAAACAGGAAGAAAGATGTCTTACTTTGTGCATCGCTCTCATCACCTTAGGGCGTTTATTTAACAGTGGAATTAACTGAACACATTTACCCCTTTTTCAGTCATTAAAAATCTGTGTCTCGCAAGGCGCCGCTGCCAACACACACAAGGTACAGAGAGCCTCACAGCACGCCAGTGTGAAGTGCCGCAAAGTACGACGAATTTGGAGGAAAAACATAAGATTACAAAGCCAAATGTCCCGTTGTGGGAATATTTCAGCTTCAAATCGGATGGGTGATATGAGGCCATCAACACAGACGAAAATGAACGAGCAACAATGCCGTCGTTATCACGTGAAAACAATAAACGAAAAGACATGGTCCGACCTAATTTTTCCAACTAGGAAGAAAATGCACTTTAAGATGTTCAATATCTATTTAGTTAAAATTTGTGCTTATAGAAATTAGTAAATTTTATTTTTTGTTAATTTATTCAGGATAACAAAGTGATTTACCTTCCAATTACAGTACAATGGTTAACAATTTTACAGTAATGATAAATAAAATGGTTATTTTCATTATTATATATTAAGATTACATTGCATTAACTGTATAGTTTGTATCTAATATTTATTCAGTTAAACAGCGTGACAAAGACAAAAGATCCAAGTCTGTCTGCGAAAAGCCAAATATTTTTGAAAGTTATTTAAATTGTAAATTATTGCATATTGTTCTAATATGTGGCACCTTGAGACAAAATATGTTGATTAACAGTCTAAAATAAATATGTCTTTTTTCAATTGTTATTTTTGCAGTTTTATGCATTTTTATGTTTAAAATATAACAATCGCAATCGCAATTTTGACGACAAAAATCACAATTAGGTTTTTTCTCAAAATCGTGCAGCCCTATAAAATAGTGTGTGTTCACAAAAAGTGTGGTGAAATACATCGCCAAAGACATGCTGCCTTTTAATACAGTTAAAAAACTAGCATTTCTAAAAGTGCTGCAAACAATGGACAGACATTTGTCATGTCGGTGTTCCTCACTCGAAATATAATACCGTATTTTCCGCACTATAAGGTGCACCTAAAAACCTCCAATTTTCTCAAAAGCTGACAGTGTGCCTTATAATCCGGTGCGCCTTATATATGGACCAATATTGAGCCACAACGGGTCTCGCAACTACGGGATGCATAACGTAACCCCAGCCTCTACTGTAGCGTCTATTCTATGCGCCATATAATGCGGTGCGCCTTATATATGAACAAAGTTTTAAAATAGGCCATTCATTGAAGGTGCGCCTTATAATCCGGTGCGGAAAATACGGTACATAGAAACCATTGGCAATGCCCCTTGAACCCCAAAAAGGGCCCCCTTGACACAGAGCTGATATTTTTCAATTCCTCAATTTTTTTTTAGCTTGCTGGGATCCCTGCTTTTCATCATGTTCTCCTTCTGACTTTAAGATATTTTTGCTGCTTACTGCTTTTGTAACTTGGTTTTCAGATTACTTTTTTCCTTAACTTTGAATTACATCGAGCTGAAAAAAGTCTCAGTGAATGTATTGAAAGTCATGTGTAAATATGCAACTGTATGTATTGTATTTTCGCAACACCATTAACTTCATTTGTCTACTAAACTAAACAACCTCACTCTTTTTGTGTTGATGTAGGGACGAAGGCGACCTATTTCGTTAGACCCCAGTGCACTGGTGACTTCAGCCAGCTTTAAATTGAACCACATGTATGGCGTCAAAGCCTGGAGGAGTTGGGTTCAGAATCACAAGCAATCTAAAAAATGTGAGTTGAAATTCTTAACTGCTTTTGTTTTCAAGACATTGTTTTTGTTTTATATCTTATCAATGTATTTAATTTTTATTGTTGCTTCCTTTTCTAGCCAGTCCAGTGGTTGTTAAAGAGGAGATTCTTCATTGTGATTCTGCTGAGCTTAGCTATGCTCTGTCTCGTTTTATTAAAGAAGTGCGTAGGCCAAACAGAGAGGCTTATAGCCCAGACAGCATTTTCTACCTTTGCCTGGGAATACAGCAGGTACTTGCATTTACTAGGATTCACTTTGTTGAGTGTGGTTGTCACTTTATCCTGGTGTGTCACGTTTGCTTCCTTGTCACTCTTTTTGGACAGTATCTGTTCATGAAGGGCCGCATCGAGAACATCTTTACCGATGAGCTGTACACTCAGTTTGCCACTGAAATCTCTGGAATGCTGCGACTCTGGAAACCGAAACCACTGCCCAACGGTATGCCCACCGATATTTAAAGTTCAAAAAAGTTAAAGTACCAATGATTGTCACACACACACTAGGTGTAGCGAAATTATTCTCTGCATTTGACCCATCACCCTTGATCACCCCCTGGGAGGTGAGGGGAGCAGTAAGCAGCAGCGGTGGCCGCCCCCGGGAATCATTTTTGGTGATTTAACCCCCAAAGGGGAACTGCACTTTTTTTTGGAATTTTGCTTATCGTTTGCAATCCTAAGGAAAGACAGGAAGACAAAAGTTTTTTTTTGTATTCCATTCTAATTTTTAAAATGTGTATTGTTCTTGGTGGCTGGCAATTCAGATAATGGTAGCAATCCATTCTACCTCTAAATCATTTTAAAAATGCATCCAAAAAATGTCACCCATACTTAATTTACGTTCCGTAACCTGTATAATAACCAAGCTGGGACATTGTTATTGTAAGAGCGAACACCGAGGAACTCTTTTTTTTTTTTAGCGTAGTAAGACATCGTCCTGGGACGGCATGCTAGCTCATTAGCCGTAAGTAGCTACAGCAAGAGATAATCTAGCTTTTGCGTCAGCTGCTGAATGGCTTTTGAATTTGTAATGCACAACACAATGCGATAGAACACCAATCTGTACTGACTGAAAAACATGAGCAATCATATTACAGTATTTGTAAAGTATTAGCTAGGGATGTCCCGATCCAGGTTTTTGCACTTCTGATCCGATACCGATATTGTTTTTGCACTTCCGATCCGATACCGATACTGACCGATACTGGCCTATCCGAGTATGTATTAAAGTTTAAAGTTATTTAGCCTACTTAGTTGTCAGAATCATGTTGAAAAGGGTTTTAGTACTCTTGATAACAACTAGCCAGCTGAATTAGGGGAGTTTGAATAATACACAATGGTTGGTAACAAGAAACTGACCTGTTTATTCAAGGATAAACACAAAATAGACAAAATTATACATGACAAACAGAAATGGCATCATTGAACTAGGGCTGGGCGATATGGCCTTTTTTTAATATTGTCATATTTGAAGGCCATATCACGATACACGATATATATCTCGATATTTTGCCTCAGCCTTGAATGAACACTTGATGCATATAATCACAGCAGTATGATGATTCTATGTGTCTACATTAAAACATTCTTCTTCATACTGCATTAATATATGCTACTTTTAAACTTTCATGCAGAGAAGGAAATCACAACTAAAAAAAATCACTATTTTTTTTCATACGGTGTTGATGTGGAAATGTTTGCCTCGGCATTTTGATGGTGTGGACCTGTGGCACCGAATGGAGATAAACGTCTTGACAGACGTTACAATATTTGAACAATGATGACGAAAACTGTTTTCTCTGTCGTGTCTGTGTGTCGAAAATTGTTATGCGCTTATTTTTTTATTTGATTTTGTCTGTGGCATAGATTTGCCGTGCGCAGAGGACGCATGAGCAGGCGCGCACCTTAGCGGCTGCGCTAGCATCACAGCTAACGTTAGCCATGCTGCTACCTCGCTCTCTGCTGGGAGAGGGCGTATACTAGAGATGCGCGGTTTGCGGACACAACCGCGGAGTCCGCGGATTATCCGCGGATCGGGCGGATGAAATTAAAAAAAATACGATTTTATCCGCTCGCGGGTCGGGTCGGGCGGATTAATTAGATATTTTTTTTATTTTATTTTTTTTTGCGGGTGGCAGTTAAACCAATTGGGAAATATATATACATAGTTAAATGTTGTTACCCACATACGAAAAACGAGCAGGCACCTGCAGCATATGCCACAACAGAAGAAGAAAAAAAAAGAGATGGACACTTTTACGGAGCGGAGGGACGCCTCGCCGGGGTCCGGGACCGAGGCTCCTTCCCCCGAGAGGGCCCCACCGGGAGCCGTAGCTGAGGCGATCCGCGAGAAGGGCCCGACGCACGTCCAGGGTCACTACCGCGCCCACCGCACCGACACCCCGCCTCGTCCGCTTTCGCCGCGGCCGGCGTCACGCGCAGCCCGCCACGGCTCGTAACATGGGTCACTCCGCGCGCTCCGCCCGCGTAGCTTACCTGCTTGCTCGCAAAATGATTATTAGCATTCAGACAGGTTAAAATGTTGCTAAAACCACCACTTTTCTATCAGTCACAGTGACTTTTCAAAACAAAAATATTACAGCAAAAATCATATGGGTTGATTGACATGTTTATTCTGTAAGCTAACTTCAATAGTTTGAAATTATTTTGACAGTTAATGCCAGTTATCCTGTCAACCTTTCACAAGACTTCAATTTGTTAATTGAAAGTATAAATAGTATAAACACTTTTAACAGTATGTCGTGCTGTGAAATACAGCCGACAGGATGGCGCACCAAACACAAAGCAAGGCCATGCTGCAGGAGAACAAAGGACTTCTTTCATTTAAGGTTTGTGATAAACCATCAAACTCATTCGTTAAAAGGACTCTATAGTAATATAAAGCGAATTTTTCTGGACATTATCATGCAAGAAAAGTTTATTTTTGGGATCGCGATCACCGCGTAATGATTTTTAAAGGTTGCATTACAAACATTTAACTGTCCCATGTGATCAGCCAGTGCGATTGGAAGTCCATGCTCAATTATTGCCTCCGTAAATAAAACTTCGGCATTTATCACATCCAAAGAATCTGTTTGGGCGACGAAAAACGTTGAAAGTTTTCCACTTGTATCGCTAGCAACGGCATTAGACTTGTGTTTTTTTGTCCCAACGTGGTCTTTTACATCGCTAATTCCTCCGTGTCCGATCGAAAAATCTTGTCTGCACAAGGTGCAATTCGCGTAGTTTTCACCCTTTTTTTTTTTTTTTTTATTAATATTAGATATATAACAACGGGCGGATCGCGGGCGGATGCAGTTCTGATCAAACGTTACATCGGGTGGATGGCGGATGGTTGACGACTTTCTGCCGCGGTTGCGGATGAAATAAATTGCCTATCCGCGCATCTCTAGCGTATACGTATGTGACGTATGACGTGACAGTATGTGACGTGTGTAAGAAGGTGCGCTCGCTGTCTGTAAGAGGGAGACACAGGAAAGAGTGAGAAGAGCCTGTCGTGTAATGCCAGCAGCTAAAAGCAACTGCGTGAGAATCCACAGACCTGTGGATGTGTTGAAGGTGTGCTGGAAAATGCAGAACGGAAATTAGGGAGCAGCAGAAAAGTGGAATGTATTATTTAAATCGGTGCGTTGGAAAACACGGACCGGAGTTTTTTTTAAACTGGATCTGGATCGGCATTTTCCCATGCCTTGCCGATACGCATTTTTTTGCAAATATCAGCGGCCGATCCGATCCAAATATCGGATCGGGACATCCCTAGTATTAGCCCACATTTCCTGTTTTGTTGTTACACAGCTAGCTCGACAGTGTATGTAGTTGTAATAACAGGCGTGGTGTTCTGCATGTATCATGATCAATACTATAGGGACTTATCCGATACCCTCCAGTTCCCCTTCTTAAAGAGAGGAACCACCACCCCGTTGTCTGTTCCAGCTGGCTGGGGAAGTTTTTTATTTTTTTTTACTTTTGATGAGCGCGCCATATATGTTCGCATAGCTTGGCTCCAAGTTCCACATTTATACCGGCAAGTCACACCGACCTCACTCGCTCGGCCTCTGTCTGCTCCAACATTTCACCCTCTGTTGCTGTTGGTTTCTATAAGCAGCAGTTCATCCGCCGTATATTCAAGTTAAAAAAGATAAGGTTGTGAATCCTCATTTGTCCAAAAATAGTCTTTGTTGTCTGTTACCAAGTCTGCAATAATTACAAAACACTCGTGTTTGTTTCCAAAAGTAGGAACCCACAGTTGTTGCAAGAAGTCGGAAGTGCGCTGCTATTGAAACGGAAATAAATGCGCTGAGGAAAGAAGTTTAGGTATTGCATAAAATGACCAAAATACGGTAAATATTGAACATAATTCATATAGTTATGATATATAATATTAAATATATACTTGCAGCGTGTATATAAAACGTTGATAGAGGGCTTGAAGGCTACAATAGTGACTCCCATTAGCTGCATTTTGCAAAGCAATTTTTATCATCTTTAGGATCTTTAAAAAAAAAAGTGTGTTTCTGTCTCTCATAATGATTGTGAACGATAGGCAAACTTCCCCAAAAAGTGCAGTTACCCTTTAAATACGCGTTTGATAGATGGAGCTGTAAACCAGTCGTTCATTTAATTGAATGACAAAGCGCTATGTGCTTCAGCATTTTGAACGCACATTTTTGGAGGTGTCTGTTTTAGGGTTGTCATGGTATCATAATTTCTGTAGTCGATACCTATGAATTTCCACGTTTCTTGATACTTAATCAATACCACAATAAAAAACGAACCCCCTGTACTTTTAAATTCACTACTTTATTGAGAACTGTTCAAGCTTTCAAGTATTTAAGGTTACTGTGCTTTAACATCTTTTTGCTCTGAATTCAAATTGCAATATAAGCTGCCAAGAGGTAACTGTACATTCAAAAGAAAATGGTGGTAGAGTGACATCATCATGTAGTTTATAAAGAAATAGGCTAATAAAAAAAGCGAAAACATATTTAAAAATCAAACTTTGTGTTTTTATTCGTTATTAGTATCAACATTTCAGCCTTTTTTCTTTACGCCATGCCTTTTTGCTCTATCTTTTCATTTTTGCTATTTTGATTTGTTAATTTTTATTTCTACAATGTGCTAGGAGCCCATAAAAAAGAGCTGAGTTCAGCAAATGGCCCCCAGGCCACACTTTGCCTTCCTGGTGAAAAAAATAAACCAGTGATGGTCAAAGTGTTGCCAAACAACAGAAGAGTGTCTCTGAACGGTGTTTTCTTAGCACTAATAGAAGTGATCCAAGGAGGTTATCTGCATGCTGTGTTAATTAACACTCCATGGGTTTGTGGTGGCGTATCTCCCCTCTTACCCGCACGGTGAACACTTTTGTGACCGCTTGTATTTGATTACCCAATAAATGTATGGCGTAAGATATACCTCTCTTTCACTTTTAATTCCCATACTCGCTAAATATAGCAACAACGTTGCTTAAGTGCATCTCAGATTATTCTCTGGCATTCAAGACAGTATGATATGTGTTGTGAAGCAGATTTATGCCGCAATTACAGTTGTGCTACACTGCCACAGTTAAATTATAATTTGTTTATGAGCAAGTGCGACCCTGAAGCACCATATTAGCATTTGTTACAGTTTTCCACAAATAAGTAAGTACAGAGTATGGGAAAAAGTTGCTAATTTTTTTTAAAGACAGCAGGTGTTTTTATCTTTAGCGCGGATTTTGAGAATTGATGCAGCCCGCAGATGGAAGAGTGTTGTACAATGTCCAGTACTAATGGTACTGAAAAAAGCAGGTATCGATTTATTTTTTGCATGTTGGTATTGATGTATCAATTCTTTTGACAACCCTAGTCTGTTTCAAGAACTCAGAAGAACCCGCTTCACTTTTTAAGAATGTGAATAATTGCAAGAGTAAAACCCCTGATGGGTCTCTTTGGTCATTCAGCAAATACCAGTACATGGTTTTAGGCAACACATCGTTGAAATTGAGTGGGGAATGAAATGTTCCCTTAAATGTTCTCCTCCTAGGTGGCCATGTGTCGTCTCGTGTTCAGGAGTCCTTCTTGTGGGAGTGTAAGCAATTGGGCGCCTACTCCCCCATTGTGTTGCTCAACACACTGCTCTTCTTCTACACAAAGAACTTCCACTTCACCACATTGGCACAGCACCAAAACCTCTCCTTTGCCAACTTCAGTTTGTACACAAAACCCTGCAGTCGAGCCGGCAAAGTCATCTACCTCAAATACCAACGAAGCTCTGCTGCTTCTTCTAGCCGTGGAGAAACAGGTGGGTCGTGCTTCTCTTCTCAGTGGTTTATGTTTATCTTTGCCAAACCGTACCAAAAAAGTTTAATAAAATATTGCAGGTTTCAAAAGAATGTTTAATGACAGAGTCACCATTAAGGATGGGTACCAATTTCTGTATTTTATAGGCACGGATCAAATTACTTGTAGTCGGTACTACCAGGTATCGAGTCATGTAAAATCAAGTGGTACCATATGTCTATACCTTTGTTGCCCGTGACGCCACATTCGGTCGCAGACTGGTCACAAGCTCAAACACTTGGTGGGCAAACAAGCACTCAAGCAGGACTCAGAGTGAACTCAGCCAAACTACACCTAGGTAATGTTGCAATTTTCAAAGCAGTTATGGCTGATAGAAAATGCCTGAAGGTGCAATAATGCTCCACTTTTCCAAAAAGCGCTAGCTTTATGCTAATTTACATTGGCTTTGCCGTATACATGCTACTAATTAGCAATATCGATTTTACATGGCAAATACAACACCTCCAAATTTGGTAATAAACACTACAACTAAGATGCACGTCACAATCAAAACTCTTCTGTGTAACAAGTACAATACTTTTTAGGGCTCAACATAAGTAGGTTGATTGGCAACTTTAAAATTGGCCCGCATGTGAGAGTGTGAATGCTCTTCTGTCGATCTGTGTTGGCCCTGCGATAAGGTGGCGACTTGACCAGGATGTATCCTGCCTTCTGCCTGAGTGCAGCTGGAATAGACTCCAGACCCTGAAAGGGTCAAGTGGTAGAAAATGGATCGATAAGACTAGACTGGAATGTTCAGCTTCATGGCAAAGACTCCTTCCTGGTTATGACAACACATCATAGTCTATACACTACTGCCATCTAATGTGTTTGAGTTGCAACGGTTTGCTAAGTCTACTATATAATACTTGAAAATGAGACTCAGAAATATGATCGGAAAACAAGATATAATACCTGGACAGCACAGTTATCATAATTAACTGATGATTTTATTATAAACACATAGTATCTGTGGGGTCTTACAAAGTCTTAAAAAGTCTTAAGTCCACCAATTTGAATTTAAGGCCTTAAAATGTCTAAAATTATCCTGAAATCTCATAAAAGGTCTTAAATGCGATTTTGAAAGGTCTTAAAACTGTATTTGTTACTTTTATTTCAAACATGCAAAACAAAATGTTTGAGTATGCTATAACTTGAATACAAAACGGAATTAAAATAGACTCCCTCTGCTGCCTGGTCCGAATTTATCGAGCACCACCAGCTCGTGTGCTGTGCACCCGCATGGCGTGTTGTCACAGTGTAGCATTGCAACAGAGAAAACTTAACAAAAGCCCACAGCAAAGCCAAATTACCTGTATAAAATGGGGAAGTGCAAGTTTAACGATTTGTGACACCAGAACGATCAATGTAATGCTTGCTTGAAGCCGATGGAGATACAAGGAAAAATTTGTTTAGGACCCAGATGTGGAGCCATGAAGGAGGGAAGCGTCTGTAAACATTGCGGTGAAAGTGAATGTAATGATAATGTAAAAGTCAAAAATCCGTGAAAGGTCTGTGTCAAAAGATGCTGAAACACCACGAACACTTGCACAACTACACAAGGATCAACTTATGAAACACCTGAACACCTGAAAATCGGTATCGTTGAGTACTGGTATCACTTTCCGGGTACCGGGAATTGGTACCTCAGCGGTTCAAATGTGAAAGAAACCTATCCCTAGTCACAATGGTGAGCCACAATTACATACATCTTTGGCATTATTGATGTTGGGTTCACAGAGAAGGTAGTCGTAAAGAACCAGCATTTGGCATTTTGTTCATACAGAATTCAAACAATCAATTCACAATACAGTGTTAACTTAAGTATTACTAAAAGTGAATAGCTAATTGGTTTGATATCGGTGTGCATTGACACATGATGTAAACACTTTTTTTTTCATTTAGAGGGCACCTAAATGTTAAGTGGAGGTGAATAAACACAACGTTTATTCTCGTTCACAACTTTTAATCAACTTCTGCACAGAGGAAAAACCGGAAACACTCAATCTCCACTTCCCGCCCACAAACACTGCACATGCGTTACCCAGTATATGGAGAAACAAGTTAACAATCTCCTTATCTTTTATTTAAAAAAAATAAATAGCACATGTTTCTTGAAAACAAATACATGTCTTTTTAAACAACAGAAACAATCAAATCAACTTAGGTAAGAACCCATTTTCTTTCACTCAATGCTTTCAAAAGCCTCAAGGGTGATGCCCCCTTTTTCGTAAGACAGTCAGCCAGTTGAGCTTTTGTTGCTGACAATAGCACTTTCTGTATTTTTCTGTTGTGAATTAGTTTTTTGATGCCACTTATATCTAACCGAAGCCTTTTCTCTGTGACCTGTTTTGTTGATCAAAGAACATCATATAGGGAATGATTATCAGTCACACAAACTAACGCTGGAGCATTTAGACCAGCAGTGCCAGTAGTGAGCTCAGAATAAAGGGTGGTAAGAAATACAGCGTTGTCTATTCCATCCGATATGGCAAGAGTCTCTCCAGCAAGGGTGCTTCGCACCACTCGTCGAATCCTCTTGGACTGCCAGAAAGGGGAGAGAATTTTCCTCCTTTTCCCATTAGTGTGATCAACATGCCCCCTTGTGTACCTCCATCAGAAAGATTTCCTAATGAAGCATAGCTGAATACAGTTAGGTTTAAAGCATTATCATTTCCCAAATGTTGAAATTTCAAAGTCACTTTTTCAGCTTTCAGTTTACAAACTAACTTATTAGCATTGTGAATTGATTGCACAATTGATCGCATTCTTTAGACTAGATGCCAGACCACAAGAATCAAACATTACATCAGGTCTTGTCTGTTTGCATCCCAGAGTATCTGTCCTATTTTTGATCTGAGTTGTTCTTTTTCTGTTTTATTAAGAGGAGCATCTCTTTCTAGAGCACGGACTGGCTGTAAGTGAATGGGGTACAGACTTTCAATGTAGCTGTGTTGATGCAACTGTACAGAATCATTAACAGTTTCAATATCCATCCATCCATTTTCTACAGCTTATTCCCTTTTGGGGTCGCGGGGGACGCTCGAGCCTATCTCAGCTACAATCGGGCGGAAGGCGGGGTACACCCTGGACATCGCAGGGCCAACACAGATAGACAGACAACATTCACACTCACATTCACACACTAGGGCCAATTTAGTGTTGCCAATCAACCTATCCCCAGGTGCATGTCTTTGGAGGTGGGAGGAAGCCGGAGTACCCGGAGGGAACCCACGCAGTCACGGGGAGAACATGCAAACTCCACACAGAAAGATCCCGAGCCCGGTTTTGAACCCAAGACTACTCAGGACCTTCGTATTGTGAGGCAGATGCACTAACCCCTCCTCCACCGTGACGCCCCAGTTTCAATATCCATTCCCAAATAGCAGAAATTGTCATGTTCCTCACATCCCACTTGGAACCCAGACTTCAGTTTAGGGATCACATTTTCTGAAAAGTTTGATGAGCCTGCCCACAGAAAATAATCTACATGACATGCGAGCACACCCGTCACTGTGTTTTTGTCATCCAGCCAATAAAATACTGCTGGGTCTACCTGTGACACTTTACCACCTGTTCTCAGCATGATTTCCTTCACCTTGTTGTACCAATAGAGAGATGCATCAGCAAGGCCATACACACACTTCTTTAGTTTCCAAAGAACCCCCTTACAGTCAGCTTCTGGGGGAGGATTGACATAAATGTCTCTCGACAACTCCATACCCTGTAAAAAGGCAGACTCGATGTCCATAGAATGGACTTTCCAATGATTTTGACAAATACATAGAGCAATAGCCTTAGAGATTCAGAAGCACATGTTGGTGAATCCTTTTGTAGATTTTTTTAAATTAAGTTCTTCAAAACCCCCTGCTACAAGTCTGGCTTTGGGTACAATACCAGTGTCACTTTCTTTGAGACTATAGGCCCACCTAGTGGAGATATACTTTTGGCATGTATTTTCAGTCTCTTCAAAAACATTATTGTTTTTCCAGCTTTCTATCTCTGCCTGTTTTGCTGCATCAAATGATATGTCTTTTGTTATGAGTACCTCATCCTCCCTGACAGCTGACTCAGTGTTAAGATGTTGTACACATGACATGTCAACTGCCTCTTTTAGTCCAGTACTGCCATCAGGCTCAATATGCTGCACATTATACCAGTTTTTATAGGTTCCCGTGGTTTACCTGCTCTACTGAGTACTTTAGCCTTACATGTTACACTTGTATCTCTTTTCATGAAAGTTACAATCTGTCCTGTTTTAACTTCACATTAGATTATCACAGGCACTGTGATTCATTTGAGGTGCATCAATTTGAATTACACCTTCACTCGTGTTTCCCTCTCCATCACTGTCATGTTAATTTTCACCATCTGTGTTTTGTTCATTATCTGAACTACTGATGCTCTGTGTAAAGCATCTGTGTCACTATCAACGGTTATGTTCTCTTCATGTTTTTCACATCCTGTTTCAGTGTGAACATTACTTTGTGTAATTTTCCTGTCTTTAATCTGTGTGTGCACCTTATTAAGTCGTGATTGATGAACTCTAGCTAGAATACCTCCATGTCTTACAAACACAATGGCTTCATCTTGACCAATCACCACTCCTGGTCCCTTCCACTCTGCACTATCTCCTCGTTTATAGTAAACTTTTTCTCCTGTCTCATATTTTTCATCCGTGTATCTAAGCTGTTTTCTTAATGCCCTTCTTATCCTCTCTGAACATTCAACTTCAGTGAAAGGCTTCCTTGAGGCATACAAAGCTGATATGTGTTCTCCTACTCTTGTGCTCACTGTAGTGCCCACTAGTGCAGGCAGCACATTTACCAATACATTGGGAAGGTTAGGATTTTGACCAAATACCAGTTGATGTGTACTATAACCATGTACACTGTGCATGCAGTTCTTAGCCATTAAGGCCCAGTCCAAGGCAGTGCACCAGTCACAATCTTTTTCCCGTTTAACTTTCTGGACGATGTTTGTGAGTGTCTGATTATGACGTTCCAGCAGTCCGTTGCTCCATGGACTGTATCCTGTGGTTGTTTTCATCTCGATATTGAAGTTTTCTGCCATGTCTCTGAACTCTTCATTGTTAAATTCTCCTCTGTTGTCACTGAAGAGCTTTTTGGGAGGACCATGGACATTTATCCATGTGTGGATGAAAGAGTTGACAATTACAGAAGATTTCTTGGTTTTCACAATATTTCCAGCGCTGAAATGTGTGAAATGGTCCATTATATGTAAATACCAAATGCCTGACTCCAGCTTGTGCAGGTCCACCGCCACCGTTTCATTATATTCCGAAGCTAGAGGCAAACCAACAGCTGGCTTTGGCTTTGTCTTGCTATATCTTTGGCACGTGTCACCTTCATCCACTATTTGTTGCAAAATAGTGAGACAGTCCCTGTCTTTGTTCCCTGAACTTTGAATTAGCTTATGCAGGCGATCTGTTGATGCATGGCCAAATTGTTTGGGAAGTTTGAGGAGGACCTTGTTCTTCTCGATTGTGTTCTGTTACAATCAGGACTTAATCTTCAGCAAATAAATCTTGAATCCGACATTCCCTGTCATCATTGTCTCTTATGTCAACACAGTAGTGTCCTGAGCTGGTAAACTGAAGAGGTATCTGCTGCTTAAACATCACTGCCCTGTTGTTTTCCATGTCTAACATAGTTCCTGCCTCTTTTAATAATGTTTTACTCAGCAGGAGTGGAATATCGACTTTGACAACTTCTATCTCAAGGTTACACTTTGTCCATCCTATTTTAGCAGGTAGATGCACTTTTATGGTGGAATTAATCACATTTCCATTTCCAAAACGAAACTGTCTGTTCCTCGACCTTTCTGTACTTCTGAGCTTATTTACCTGCTTTTCATTGAGATTATCTCCATAACTTTCAAGCCACTTTTCTCCACACACTGTGCGAGTGTAGGTGGTGTCTGATTGCTGAGCCTGCAGCTTCAGTCATAAAAATCTCAGCTTTAGACCTAGGATCAATTGTTAACAGCGTGATATTAACTTCCTCCAAATTGTCATTTTCAGTCAATCTTTCTTGTTCGTGCCTCTTGTGCGGCAGTCCTTTGCCAAGTGGCATGTGCTTTGACACACGGCACATCGTGATCGTTTACCGTACTTATCCAGTGTGTTTGTACCCGGTAACGGCGTCACAGAGCTTTGTTGTTCAAGTTGAAACGGTGTGTTCCGTGTTCCGTGTTCCGTGTTCCGTGTTCCGTGTTCCTCTCCATTGTGGCTGTTCTGTGAGGAAAGCTGCGTCCTGTTTCAGTTGTATCTCACTTGACGAGCCTGTTGTTTTACCTCCGAATATCCGTTTGAGAGCTGACTTCATTGACGAGAAGCTTAGCTCCGTGTTAGCCGTCAGTGCTAGCTGCCTGTCTTTCTCGCCGAGGCAGGCTGTGTCAAGAACTTAAAGGCTAACACCGCATCAGAGAGCATCATATTGTACCTTTTCATCCGGTTGTAGCGCTGTTCAAAGTCAATAATATAGTCTACTATTAAAACTGAACTATTTTTGGTGATGTGGGCGAAGTATGTGTACGCTTCGTACGCGCGATCCTTTTCCTCTTTCAGAAAAACATCATCCAGTTTTGCAAATAATGCCGTCATACCGTTGTCATTGTCCAACTCCTCCGCAGATATCTCCATTGCGATTTCTCTGGCTCTTCCTTCAAGTCCCAAAGCCACAGCCAGTGCTTGTTTTTTCTTATCGAGTTCTGTAACCCGCGTCCAAATGTTAACTTCATTTTTCCAGCACTCGTATGGCCTGGACTCGTCAAACCTCGGTGGTATTTTATAGTTTGCAGCTATCCTCAACCATCCTCTGCTACCAATGTTAAGTGGAGGTGAATATAAACACAACGTTTATTCTCGTTCACAACTTTTAATCAACTTCTGCACAGAGGAAAAATCGGAAACACTCAATCCCCACTTCCCGCCCACAAACACTGCGCATGAGTTAACCCAGTATATGGAGAAACATGTTAACACTAAACACGGAACCGGCGGGGCGCCCGTGCAAGACAACTAGAGCAGTCTAGGTCTCTCTTCCGTTCGGTCGGCTGGGGTCGAGCGAGGCGGCCCAGCCGCACCGGACCGTCTCACGGGTGGGTGCCTTCGCCGCAATAGAGGCCGACCCTCAGGCTCGGAAGGACCCACATGCCTGGAGGGACCCACAAGCCCGGAGGGACCCACATGCCCGGAAAAGTGTCAATGGGGCTGTTGGGAAGTTGCCTTTGTCTTCTATTGAGATCACGGAGCAGTGGCTGCAATATCTTCCTCAAAGTGGAGTCTAGCGGGATGAGATTTTACGAGAATTGCGGCTCATCACGCAAAACACCCTTTAATGGAAACACCTACTTTACTTTAATGTACTTTATCGAAATTTTAGAAATATCGCTTTTATTTTGCGAAAAACTGCAATGAAAACGCAGCAAGTGACACAGCATTCATCAGCCAAACAAAAACTCTTATGTTATACTACATAGTATGTAACCATGGCAACTGTTGTACTTCTTTTATGGCAATATATAGTACAGTATACTTGGTGATTGGTAGGTGGAGACTATCCATCCATCCATCTTTTTCCGCTTATCCGAGGTCGGGTCGCGGGGGCAGCAGCCTAAGCAGGGAAGCCCAGACTTCCCTCTCCCCAGCCACTTCGTCCAGCTCCTCCCGGGACTAGACAAGTGTATTTTAGAAATCTAGGTATATATTGTTATATTCTTGAGTAGAATTTGACAATATTGTGGTAGTAATTATGCAGTGGTATACAGGTGTAGTGCTTCATACTAGCGCTGTCTATAGGTTCACTGTATATTACTACTTGCTTACCTCATTTAGCAATATTAGGAAAAATATAAGTTTGACTGAACAACTGTTATGGTCAATATGTTTTAATTTGACTGTTTTTTTGTAGAGCGACAGAAAAAAAAGCAAGAAGAGGACGATGGTACCATGGAGATGGCAGAAAATGTTACCAATCCTCTGCACTGTCCTGTCAGACTCTACGAGTTCTATCTCTCAAGATGGTATGAAACACACCAACACACATACCATTGAAATGTTGTAAAATATATGAACCAGAAAATACATTCTTAAAGATATTGTATCAGTGGTACAAGGTACGATATGTAGTATAGGATATTATGCCTGTGTGTAGCATGTGAGGACATTGTGTATTAATATTCCGTTTCCTGTAAAATCCCATATTATGAGTGAAATAACTAAAAGGAAACTACTGAAGATGATAGTACTTAGTCACATGCTTACCTTTTCACACTCCTGTTCTCCAACAGCCCAGCCACAGCACAGAAGAGGAATGACATGTTTTACCTCCAACCAGAACGCAACGTCCATACACACAGGTACAAACTTTTGAGGTTTTCTACCATTAAATTCCCTTCATTCATGTTTTCCAAACAGCGTTATCCAATGGCTGTATTTATTAAACAACATTTCCTTTTGAATGTTTTGGGTTTTGTGTTAGTCGTCAGAGATTTTATGCTGTAGTTCATATGGAAGTCACACTCGTCATCTCATACACGTTGAAAACTAATCCACAATAATTTGCAAAGAAGACCAAGCTGACTCAGCACTGAATTCCATGGCTGTATCCTGGTGTAGGTGTGTTGCTTCACCACATTAATCATAATTTTCTATGCAACAAAGTATATATAGTTTGTTATTGACATTATACATGACATTTTTTTTGGTTGCCATTTATGGTTTTATTGTCACCATCATATTTTCTCCACTAAAACAGCAATAACTTTTACAATATTTTGTGGGGGAAAAGGATAAAACCTATTAAATTTGTTCCATTCAATGTATTGTATATATTTATATTTAAATAGTCTGCATGTCAGCTTTGTGTTTTTAATATCAATCCTTGCATTACAATTGTATATTATTGTTTTTAGGGATGTCTTTAATTAACATTTTTGGCTTTGGATCCAATCCGATCCAATTTACTGTCCCTATCTAATACTTACAGACAATAGATTATTTAACTGAAAATGTTTTATAGCACGTAAAATAACAATATTTTTATTAAGCTTGTTTTATTAAATTTAGATTTGCCCATAAAATCAGATAAAATAAATGTGTGGTATTGAATGTTACATACAATTTTTTATTTATATTTACTCATAAAATCAGATGAGACGATGTATTAAATTTGTGGTATTGAATGTTACAATCAATTTTTTTTTGTAAACAAAACAAAGTAGCTAGTACACAATAACTAAACAAAAGGAAAAACTACTACTGGCTTCCATTTAAATAATTTGGGTTTTGCCCTTAAAGCTTTCCTGTATCCAGACATTTGCTCGCTGGGTTTGTAAACGAAAACAAAACGACCCAAAAAAAAAATTTGTAACAAGAAAAAAACCAAATATTGCTCTTATCACTTCAGTATCGTTTATATACAAAACCCAAAACCAGTGAATTTGGCACGTTGTGTAAATCGTAAAGAAAAACAGAATACAATGATTTGCAAATCCTTTTCAACCTATATTCAATTGAATACACTGCAAAGACAAGATACTTAATGTTCGAACTGGTAAACGTTGTAAAACTGTTTAACAAATATTAGCTCATTTGGAATATGATGTCTGCAACATGTTTAAAAAAAGCTGGCACAAGTGGCAAAAAAGACTGAGAAAGTTGAGGAATGCTCATATAACACTTATTTGGAACATCCCACAGGTGTACAGACTAATTGGGAACAGGTGGGTGCCATGATTGGGTATAAAAGCAGCTTCCATAAAATGCTCAGTTATTTACAAACAAGGATAAGACGAGGGTCACTACTTTGATAACAAATGCGTGAGTAAATTGTCGAACAGTTTAAGAACAACATATCTCAACGAGCTATTGCAACAAATTTAGGGATTGTACCATCTACGGTCTGTAATATCATCAAAATGTTCAGAGAATCTGGAGAATTTTACTGCACGCAAGCGGCAAGACCAAAAACCAACATGCCCGTGACCTTCGATCCCTCAGGCGGTACTGCATCAAAAAACGACATCAGTGTGTAAAGAATATCACCACATGGACTCAGGAACACTTCAGAAAACCATTGTCAGTAACTACAGTTTTTCGCTACATCTGTAAGTGCAAGTTAAAACTCTACTATGCAAAGCCAAAGCCGTTTATCAACAACACCCAGAAACGCCGCCGGCTTCGCTGGCCCCAAACTCATCTAAGATGGACTGATGCAAAGTGGAAAAGTGTTCTGTGGTCTGACGAGTCCACATTTCAAATTGTTTTTGGAAACTGTGTGTGTCGTGTCCTCCGGACCAAAGAGGAAAAGAACCATCCGGACTGTTATAGGCGCAAAGTTCAAAAGCCAGCATCTGTGATGGTATGGGAGTGTATTAGTGCCCAAGGAATGGGTAACTCACACATCTGCGAAGGCACCATGAATGCTATAAGGTACATACAGGTTTTGGAGCAACATATGTTGCCATCCAAGCAACGTCTTTTTTATGGACGCCCTAGCTTATTTCAGCAAGACAATTCCAAGCCACATTCTGCACGTGTTACAACAGCGTGCCTTCGTAGTAAAAGAGTGCGGGTACTAGACTGGCCTGCCTGTAGTACAGACCTGTCTCCCATTAAAAATGTGTGGCGCATTATGAAGCATAAAATACGACAACGGAGACCGCGGACTGTTGAACAACATAAGCTGACCATCAAGCCAGAATGGGATAGAATTCCACCTGAAAAGCTTAAAAAATTGGTCTCCTCAGTTCCCAAACGTTTACTGAGTGTTGTTCAAAGAAAAGGCCATGTAACACAGTGGTAAAAATGCCCCTGTGACAACTTTTTTGCAATGTGTTGCTGCCATTAAATTCTAAGTTCATGATTATTTGTTAAAAAATAAAATGTGTTTCTCAGTTCAAACATTAAATATTTTGTCTTTGCAGTGTATTCAATTGAATATAAGTTGAAAACAATTTGCAAATCATTGTATTCTGTTTTTATTTACGATTTACACAACGTACCAACTTCACTGGTTTTGGGTTTTGGATACTGATACTAGTTATCGATAGTATTATCTGGATTGATCACCCCTACTTTACATTGTCGTCCTGCTCGGTGTGTGTGTGTAGCATGTTTAGCCATTCCTTTTCCTCTATTCCTCCAGTTATGATTCTTGGAAGAAACTATTTTCTGCCATGGTGGTGGGGATTAGTCCAGGAAATGTCAGAAATTGATTAGATTTTTAGCCATTCCTTTTCCTCTATTCCTCCAGTGATAATGATTCTTGGAAGAAACTATTTTCTGCCATGGTGGTGGGGATTAGTCCAGGAAATGTCAGAAATGATTAAATTAGTTTTTGGGGGTGATCCGGCTCACCGTCTGGATTCAGGATACTTTAGTCTTTGATAGCGCCCGGTGGTAGGCCTGGGTCAAAATTCGATAAAGTTAATAACCAAACGATAAATGAAAATAGAGTCGGTCATTTTCCAGCGTCGATAAATGTCATATGCAAGGCTCCAGCACCCACCGCGACCCCGAAAGGGACAAGCGGTAGAAAATGGATGGATGGATGTATTCTGTTTTTATTTACGATTTACACAACGTACCAACTTCACTGGTTTTGGGTTTTGGATACTGATACTATACTAGTTATCGATAGTATTATCTGGATTGATCACCCCTACTTTACATTGTCGTCCTGCTCGGTGTGTGTGTGTAGCATGTTTAGCAATTCCTTTTCCTCTATTCCTCCAGTTATGATTCTTGGAAGAAACTATTTTCTGCCATGGTGGTGGGGATTAGTCCAGGAAATGTCAGAAATGTATTAGATTTTTAGCCATTCCTTTTCCTCTATTCCTCCAGTGATAATGATTCTTGGAAGAAACTATTTTCTGCCATGGTGGTGGGGATTAGTCCAGGAAATGTCAGAAATGATTAAATTAGTTTTTGGGGGTGATCCGGCTCACCGTCTGGATTCAGGATACTTTAGTCTTTGATAGCGCCCGGTGGTAGGCCTGGGTCAAAATTCGATAAAGTTAATAACCAAACGATAAATGAAAATGGAGTCGGTCATTTTCCAGCGTCGATAAATGTCATATGCAAGGCTCCAGCACCCCCCGCGACCCCGAAAGGGACAAGCAGTAGAAAATGGATGGATGGATGATTTTTTTATGGGTTACGAGAGCGGTCACACTTTTTGTATGCATCGGTTTCAGCACCTGCGGTCGTTTGTACTACATGCACTTAAACGGTAGTAAAGATAACCTCTTTAAAATTCCCAACGGTTAATTACCGTATTATGTTAAAATGATAGAAAAAAACAGGATTGATAACCATATGTGGATACAATTTTGGACAGAGTAGCAAAGGAGTCGGCAACCCAAAATGTTAAAAGAGCAATATTACACCAAAAATACAAAAAACAATTCTGTCAGGAGCCGCAAAAATTTTCATGTTCTTAGACTTAGATTGGTCAGATCTAATCTTAGATATAGATTGGTCAGATCTAGTCTAGTCTAGACCTAGATTGGTTTTAGAGCAATCTAAATCTAAGACTAGAGCTGACCAAGCTCAGTCTATGAGCATGAACTAATGAAGCCTACTGAGGTATTGGCACAAGGACAGGCTGGACTAGATCTGACCAATCTAAGTCTAAGACAAGATCTGACCAATCTAAATCTATGAGCATGAACTGATAAAGCCTATGTTTGAGAATATCTGCTTGGACAGGTATTTGTTTTGTTTGCAACAGCCTTGCAACAACTGCCTGACACCATGCCATGAGAGGCGAAACGTCTTCTAAGACAAACCAAACAGTACAGTTGCGATCGATTGAATGCCCTGAAATTACAATAGCCTGGATGAATTAAAACATTCATAGTGATAAAAGCCTTTTAAATAAGTCTTATAATGACGGCAACACATGATGTAAGTGTCTATATTAGCTATATTAGACTGCAAGCTCTTTTATATGTGAGGCGGGTGCGGTATTTGGATTTGATGTTTGAGAATATCTGCTTGGACAGGTATTTGTTTTGTTTGCAACAGCCTTGCAACAACTGCCTGACACCATGCCATGCTGAAAGAAATGCGTATTGCAGGCTGACGCAAATCGTCGTTGACAGAAATTTTAAAATTTCATATTTATTCCACACATTTTTACAACTTTGGAAAACATTAGTAAAATGGAGGCTTCCCGGAGTGTGAGATATCGCCTGGAAATTACTGGCTTAGACTTAACAAAGGTATAGATGTGTCATGTTAAAGGAAACTGCGAGCTGTCTTCTAGTGGATTTATTACAATCTTTGGCAAGCTGGGTAATGTTTGCTGTGGTGTGGAACATGACATACAAACAACTATGAGAAATGCAGCCAATATTACATACAGATGATGTGTCATGAGACATGCAAATATAAATTAAATTCACAGAGGACATAGGTAAAGGACATTAAATGAGCTCAAATATACCTACAAACGAGGCATAATGATGCAAGCCTAAATAGCATCGATTAGCTTGCAGTCATGCACTGACCAAATATGCCTGATTATAACTCCACACAGGTCAGTAACAAGTCAAAAAAGCTTGTAAACACAAGTTAATAACATCAACAACGCTCACCTTTGTGCATTCATGCACAGCATTAAACGTCTTTTTGTGGCAGCGTCAGAGACATGTCATGGCATGTCCACACTTTTTCAGCAGGTGTGCTACTTTTTCAAATGACCATATATATATATATATATATATATATATATATATATATATATATATATATATATATATATATATATATATATATATATATATATATATATATATAAATCCAAGATGGCGGCGCGCACAGACGCAGCGGCTTACGGCTCTCCATTTCAGTGCTCTTTCTTCCTTCTTTTCTTCATGTTTTTTTTCCTTTTGTGCACCACCTGTACTGCAAACACCCGGTACACCCGCCAGTCACTCTTGGATATCGGTAACTCGCACCAGATATCTGTTTCGAGCGACTTTCACCACGAGCACAACATCCCAGATGACATAGCGAGAGCACAGGGCTCTCCGTGGTTTGTTGTCGGGTCTGGGAGACGGCGCAGACGGAGAAGGGAGAGGAAGCAGAAGCGTGGCCGCAGGTCCGGCGTCTTGCTCAGGCTTAGGAAACAACCCCACAAGCCACCTCTACCGAGCCTGTTCCTCTCTAATGCCAGATCCCTTGTACAGAAGATGGACGACCTGGAGTTACAACTTGCTGGAAACCGCTATGTTCGGGACTGTTGTGCTATGATTATCACCGAAACCTGGCTTCACCCGGAAATACCCGATGCTAGCATGCAGCTAGCCGGACGCACTCTGCTCCGCCGGGACAGAACTAAGGACTCCGGTAAGAGCAGAGGAGGGGGGCTCTGTATCTACGTGCATGAGAACTGGTGCAACAACGGGACAATCACTGAACAGCACTGTTGCCCGGACGTGGAGTACATGTCTGTTAGATGTCGGCCTTTTTTTCTCCCGAGAGAGCTGTCTGTTGTTATCATCACGGCTGTGTATATTCCACCGGACGCCAAAGTAAACACAGCGCTCTCTCTTCTGCTGAACACCGTCAATGAACAGCAGCGGGCCCACCCCGACGGTGTTCATATCATAGCAGGGGATTTTAATAAGGCCAATCTGAAGACTGTACTCCCTAAGTTCTACCAGCACGTGAAGTGTTCTACAAGGGGCAAGAACACCCTGGACCACGTGTATACCAACATAAAGCACGCGTACAGAGCTACACCCCTCCCCCAGCTTGGACAGTCAGACCATCTTTCCCTCCTGCTCTCTCCTACCTACACCCCCATCAGACGCCAGGCCAGGCCTATCACAAAGACTGTTATGACCTGGCCTGACGATGCACTCCCCAAACTTCAGGACTGCTTCCAACACACAGACTGGGACCTCTTCCAACAACAGGAGCTGGAGACAGCCACAGGAGCGGTGCTGGACTACATAAAGTTCTGCATCGGGAATGTGACTGTGGAAAAAACCATCCGGGTTTACCCCAACAAGAAACCCTGGATGACCAGCCAGGTCCGCACACTCCTCAGGGCCCGTGACGCAGCCTTCAGGTCAGGGGACAGGGCACTGTACAGTGTTGCTAGAGCCGACCTGAAGAGAGGGATTAAAAAAGCAAAGGCGGACCACAGGAGGTGCATAGAGTCCCATCTGTCCAGCAAAAACTCACGGGAGGTGTGGCGGGGCATTCATGACATCACGAACTTCAGAGGCTGCAATATGACAACTGCGGATCAGAGTGCGACACTGGCAGAGGAGCTTAACTGTTTCTTTGCCCGTTTCGAAACCCCCCAGCGACACTCATCTGCTCCAGCCCTGCCCCCGCCCCCACCGGGCTCCGGCGCCACTCCACTCACTGTACAGGAGCACAGTGTCAGACGAGTGCTCCTGGCTGTGAACCCCAGGAAGGCTACCGGACCAGACGGAGTACCTGGAAAGGTGCTCAGGACGTGCGCCCACCAGCTCGCTCCCCCCCTCACCAGGATCTTCAACCTCTCCCTGGCTCAGGCAGTCATCCCATCCTGCCTGAAGTCATCTACAATAATCCCGGTGCCGAAGAAGTCTCCCATCAGCAGCCTGAATGATTACCGACCAGTGGCCCTCACTCCGGTAATCATGAAGTGCTTCGAGCGACTTGTTCTCCAGCACATCAAGGACCATATCCCTCCAGACTTCGACCCCCACTAGTTCGCATACCAGGCGAACAGGTCCACAGAGGACGCCATCGCTGTTGCTCTCCACTCTGCTCTGAACCACCTGGAGCAGCAGCAGAGCTACGTCCGGATGCTCTCTGTGGACTATAGCTCTGCCTTCAATACAATAATCCCGGACAGACTCTGCAATAAACTGGACACTCTTGGCCTCCCCCCTCTCACAAACGCCTGGATAAGGGACTTCCTAACAGACCGACCCCAGAATGTGAGACTTGGCCCGCACCTCTCATCCTCCCGCACGCTGAGCATCGGCTCCCCACAGGGCTGTGTGCTGAGCCCCCTCCTCTACTGCCTTTACACCCATGACTGCAGTCCGGCCCACAGTGACAACCTTACCGTCAAGTTCGCCGACGATACCACAGTGGTCGGGCTCATCTCCAGGGGTGACGAGGCTGCCTACAGAGAGGAGGTCCTGAAGCTGACGGCCTGGTCTTCGGAGAACAACCTCGCTCTCAACACCAGCAAGACCAGAGAGATCATCGTCGACTTCAGGAGGAGCAGCACCGACCCTGCCCCCCTCTACATCAACGGCGAGCGTGTAGAGAGGGTCCACACCTTCAGGTACCTTGGAGTCCACATCTCTAATGACTTCTCCTGGACAGTCAACACCACATCAATCATCAAGAAGGCTCAGCAGCGGCTACACTTCCTTCGAGTCCTCGGGAAGTACAACCTGAAGCCTGACCTGCTGCTGACCTTCTACCGCTCGTCCATCGAGAGCCTGCTGACCTACTGTATTACGGTATGGTACGGCAGCTGCACTGCAGCAGACAGGGAGAGGCTGCAAAGAGTGGTCAAGACGGCTCAGAAGATCATCGGCCGCCCTCTCCCCTCTCTGACGGACATCTACACCTCCCGCTGCCTCAACAGAGCCAGTGCCATCATCAAGGACAGCACCCACCCTGGCTCTGACCTGTTCCACCTGCTGCCCTCTGGGAAGCGCTACAGGTGCATTAAAACCAAAACAAACAGGCTAAAGAACAGCTTCTTCCCCAGGGCCATAACCATCCTGAACGGACTGCCCCATTGTCCCTCATAACTGCCTTCTCTTCGGTGCAATAACCCATTCCACCAACCACCCTGTTTTTGTTTTTTGTTTTTTCATGTATATATTCATTTCACACCATATTCATTGCACTTCTACATTTTTTATATTTTTATATATTTGCACATTGTTTTTCTAGCATGCACACATCGCACTGTATGGAATGGCCTCAATCTCGTTACCTTGCGTAATGACAATAAAGCTGATTCTGATTCTGATTCTGATATATATATATATATATATTATATGTATATATATGTATATATATATATATATATATATATATACACTGTATATATATATATATTATATGTATATATATATATATATGTATGTATATATATATATATATATATATGTGTGTGTGTGTGTGTGTGTGTGTGTGTGTGTGTGTGTGTGTGTGTGTGTGCGTGTGTATATATGCGTGTGTCAGTGACGTGCGGTGAGGTTCATGGCTGGTGAGGCACTGACTTCATCAGATTTACAAACATATGAACCCTAAAGAGTATCTTATTCACCATTTGATTGGCAGCAGTTAACGGGTTATGTTTAAAAGCTCATACCAGCATTCTTCCCTGCTTGGCACTCAGCATCAAGGGTTGGAATTGGGGGTTAAATCACCAAAAATGATTCCCGGGCACGGCGCCGCTGCTGCCCACTGCTCCCCTCACCTCCCAGGGGTGAGCAAGGGGATGGGTCAAATGCAGAGGACACATTTCACCACACATAGTGTGTGTGACAATCATTGGTACTTTAACTTAACTTTAACTTTACACATAGAAACTGTAGCACACAAAAAAGCACATTTAATTAAAAAAAAACGTATTATGGTTTCACCTTTACTTATAAATGAAGTCCATGCGCAGCTCCTTTTGAACAAAAGCATCGATAACTTGTTTATAGAAGTCTTCCTTATCTTTCTTCAGTTTTAAAAGTCTCTCTGTCTCGATGGAGATCTTCCTTTAAGTATTACCTCCTGCTTCGATTGAAAGTCCAGTTTAGAAAACTGTTTCATTTTAGATATGTAATCCTCCGTGTTAATAGTCCAGGCAATAGGAAAAAATAAACGATCGCTGCTAACTGTTGCTGCTTGTTGTCACTTCTTCTGCAGCCGAGTAGTCTCAGAAATGCTCCCTGGGATCACTACCGCCCTCTACCACCAGGAGGCGGGATTACTGCGAGCCTCACACAGTGCGTCTTCGCAGCAGTTTTATGATTGCTCAGCACAAGAAATACGTTACACACATACGTATGTTGACAAAATACACTGTACATTATATATACCTCAGCTAACTAAACTATGGAAATGTATAATATAATTCATATAGCAATACGGACTCACTGCACAGCAGGCCAGCAATTAGCCGAGTCATTGCGCAATCCATGGTGAGGCTCAACTCAGTGACGTGCCTCAACTGGCTGTTGACTCACCGCAAGTCTTTTCTCAGTATTTGAACGGCAAATGGGAAAATTCAGCGATTTTGAATAAAAAATAAACTAGAACTGGTGAAGTTAAATGGAAAATAACTTTATAGTATAATCACTGGATACATATAACAACTTAATTTTTTTTTTTCTTTTTAAATTTTTTTTCTTTCCATGATGGCACGTGAGGCCCCGCCACAGCTGCCTCCCCTGACTGCACGTCACTGGTGTGTGTGTGTGTGTGTGTATATATATATATATATATATATATATATATATATTAGGGGAGTTGGAAAAAATCGATTCGAATTTGAATCGCGATTCTCACGTTGTGCGATTCAGAATCAATTCTCATTTTTAAAAAATCGATTTTATTTTATTTTATTTAAAAAAAACTTTTTTTTTTTTTTTTTTTTTATTAATCAATCCAACAAAACAATATACAGCAATGCCATAACAATGCAATCCAATTCCAAAACCAAACCCGACCCAGCAACACTCAGAACTGCAATAAACAGAGCAATTGAGAGGAGACACAAACACGACACAGAACAAACCAAAAGTAGTTCAACAAAATGAATATTATCAAAAACAGTATCAATATTAGTTACAATTTCAACATAGCAGTGATTAAAAATCCCTCATTGACATTATCATTAGACATTTATAAATAAAAAAAAAGAACAATAGTGTCACAGTGGCTTACACTTACATCGCATCTCATAAGCTTGACAACACACTGTGTCCAATATTTTCCCAAAGATAAAATAAGTCATATTTTGGTTCATTTAATAGTTAAAACAAATTTACATTATTGCAATCAGTTGATAAAACATTGTCTTTTACAATTATAAAAGCTTTTTACAAAAATCTACTACTCTGCTTGCATGTCAGCAGACGGGTAGATCCTGCTGAAATCCTATTTATTGAATGAATAGAGAATCGTTTTGAATCGGGAAAAAAATCGTTTTTGAATTGAGAATTGTGTTGAATTGAAAAAAAATCTATTTTGAATCAAATCGTGACCCCAAGAATCGATATTGAATCGAATCGTGGGACACCCAAAGATTCACAGCCCTAATATATATATATATATATATATATATATATATATTAATATTTTTTGTTCACATGTTAAGGGTGTTTAATATAAATACAAACATGTTTAACACAGGTAGATTCCCTCCTTTCATGAAGATAATATTATAAGTTGGTGTATTACCTTATTCTGATGAATTGCATTGATTGGAATCAGACAGAATTCACAGTAGTTGCTGATACGCTCCACAACTTTGAATTTACATTATGGAGGAGAAAAAAAGTATTCCTCTTTCCAACACCACATGAAAGTGGTTGTTTTTATCTTTTTATCCATCTAGCTTCCATACTCGTTTTTATACCCTTTACAAGAAATACATTGGAGTTAAAGCCTTAGCTCGCTAGCTTGTATGCGCTAGATTTCTGAGACTTTTTTTTGTTAGCGCAGGCAGGATGGAGCAGCACTTTTATTGTGAAAACAGGAACAGTCTGGCGAAATAACAAGTGCTACTCGCGTTCCTGTCGGTCGTTTTTTTTCTTTATACTAAACTCGCAGCAGCCAGCATCATTGCACAAAATCCTCGGGTGCCGTGAATTTCAACCAAGTGACGAAAGTGACGTCGTAGTGAAGATTGATGATCAGTAATTTTTAGGTCTATTTTTTTTTTTATGCCTCGCGATCAAGTGACACACACTACCTGATTGACCGGTAGCTCGCGATCGATCAAATGGGCACCTCCTGATGTAAACAAATTGCTGTGTCACAAGTCACACAACTACGGTGCGTTCATGGACCACCGAAATTAGTAGGACAAAATGGCGCTCGCCAAATACTCTCATCAGTGAAGCACAAACACAAACATATTAAACAGTGGGCTTTCTAACGATTAAGAAGGTTTGTGTCATATGTATCATCCTACAGAAACCATATTAAAACAAAAAATAAATTTTTTCCCTCACCTTTTTCCATTTTCATAGATTTAAAAAAAAGCTGCGGCGCTGAAGAGCCGCATGCGGCTCGCCGACCCCTAGACTAGGGATAGCTAAGCTTGCTAGCAAGCTTAAATGCAAACATAAAAACAAGAGACATACCCTAATCTAAACTTGTATAAACCCATTACTGTCTAAACAACAAAGATATAGTATTCACATTGACCATAAAGGCTGTGCTGTCATTGCACAAAGTGATTGATATATAGTCTGCAGTGTCAAGTTGAAATAGACAGATGTCCATTTAACAGGAAGTGTCATTTATGCATCAGCGACAATAGTCGGGCTGTAACATGCTATGATGGTGCTTTGTGGGTTTCCTTGAAAATGTGCAAAACAGGGCCCGCGAGGATATTTAGACTACAGATTTTAATTGCCCAGCAGCACGAGCCAATAGTAAAATGCTGACACCACCTGTCGTGGAGCCTTGAGAGTTTGGCAATGCTGATGATGTGATAAAATGGTATCCGTCACAAGATTTGCGGTCAATTTCGATGTCTGGATGGTGTTGCGTTTTGGACCAGTTGTTCCTCCCAGGGAATTCAAGTCACAAGTCGCTCCCAAGCTCTTTACGACACTAAAGCTGAGTAGAAAAACCACCAGAGACAGAATAGGTATTTTGTTGTATATTTTCAAAGCTTTGCAGATATACATTTGAGACCAGTCCAGCATAGAACATTCTATCGCGCCGCCAAAATGGTCTGTCTTCCCGACCCCAAAACCCTCTCTCCTCTCCCCTCTCCCTAGTCAAAACACATGCTAGTCAAAACACATTCCAAAGAATTCAAGGTTAACACACACAGTTTACTTGCAGAGAAACAGAAAGAGAATAAATGGAAAACACGAGCTGTTTTCAAATATGACTATGAAAGAAAATAAGTAACACTAAAATTCGGATATATGTAAATATCTGCCTCCGAAAATGGTATAGGTAGGTAGGTAGGTCTTTATTGTCATTGCACAAGTACAACGCACAAACCCGTTCAAGATTAGACAAACAAACAGTGTACAGGGGTACAGAACAGGAACGCTGATGGGTCTCCATAATCAATGCTCTTGGATGCTCAGAATGTCAATGCTTTGCTGTCTAGCACAGTTGACAAGTTCAGACAGTCTGCCGTCTTTGGACAGGGTGCGAGTGTTGAATGAGCTGACCAAATTAAGTTTTTTGCAGAGTATAGGGGTTGGTCCCTTCCTCTCTATCGCAAAATACCCGTCCGGCTGGCTTGAGGGTATACCGGTCATTAATGCCATTAATGGGCACGGGAAAATGCAGTACAGGAAGTGTACTGACGTGACATCACAAACTGTAATTTGCATTTTTTATTTTAAAAATTCTAAAACTTTTACAAATTAAAATGGAAGGCGATAAAGATATGTTAACACACAAATAAAAATAATGTGGCTCTTATGAATCCAGAACAATATTTGATGTTTTCTCTGCCAAGAATATATATTGTGTGGCTATTTATTTTAGTTATTAAAAAAACAACTTGATTGAAAAACATTTGAATGTGTGTATAGGTACTTTTTGAGCATATTTAACATTACCGTTATAGTATTGGTAACCGTGATCATTTTGGTCATAATAACTTTATTCAGTGGGCAGCACGGTAGAAAAGTAGTTAGTGCTCGTGCCTCACAACGAGAATGTCCTGGGTTCGATTCCCGAGCTTGGGATCTTTCTGTGTGGAGTTTGCATGTTCTCCCTGTGAGTGCATGGGTTCTCTCCAGGTACTCCGGCTTCGTCCCACCTCCAAAGACATGCACCTGGGGATAGGTTGATTGGCAACACAAATTGGCCCGAGTGTGTGAATGTGAGTGTGACTGTTGTCTATCTGTGTTGGCCCTGCGATGTGGTGTACGCTGCCTTCCGCCCGAGTGCAGCTGGGATAGGTTTCAGCCCCCCAGCCCAGCCCCGCAACCCCAAAAGGGACATGTGGTAGAAAATGGATGGATGGCACTTTATTTTGCCATTTTATTTATTGTTTTGGGTGTGTATATTTGAGAGTCCCCCACCCCCTCCTTAAAGTACCAGTAGAGTGGAAAAACAAGTTGCCTCAATATTAAAGCGATTATCATATATATCTCAATCAATCAATCAAAGTTTATTTATATAGCCCTGATCACAAGTGTCTCAAAGGGCTGCACAAGCCACAACGACATCCTCGGCTCAGATCCCACATCATATCATATCATTTATCTGATCTTTGAGACCAAAAGACTTATAAAGTTCGCAAGTAAATAAATATGATCAAAATAGTATCAATCCACCGGACATTCCCGAGCCATTTTGAGAGATAATGAGCTAGCCAGACACGTGATTGCGTGATGTAGAGGTAGGAACCACAGATCTCTTCCCCACCAAAAACCAGCCAAATCATGCAGACTTTGTGAGAGCCAACAATGATTACTTTGGGAAAAATTATAATCCAGAACCTTATATTTTTTATCCTGAATATAAGGAGGATGATCTACAAGTTTTAGAAGCTCTGCTGAACAAATCCAGCTTTAGTGAAACACTAAGCATCATGTAGAAGTATTGCTGGATGCTAAACAAGAAACACAAACTACAAATATAATAAAACGATAGCTTACTGTACAATGTCTGCTCTTACTTCGATGACGACTGATAGGATGTCCATATCTTCCCGTTTAGATGAAGAATTAATCATGATGCACACGAAGGGTTAACAAGGAAAAGTTTCCCTGCAGACACCGTCTTCGGTTGTGTGCGTTTGTCTCTATTTCTGTGTATAAATTAAATGTCACAGATGAAAAACTTCTCGATTTCTGGCTAGTTCCTCCTAATATGCAGGTGAAAGGCATGATTTATAATCTAAAATAATTTTGACGAGCCGAGAGGAGCAGCAGGGCATCGCTGCCGGCTCACAGAAAAAGCAGCAGAGGGATTCTTAGCCGTTTGTATCATTGCGTCGCAAAGAAATAGCTTGTCTGCGTTTGCGCTTATAATAACAACATCGCTATATTTGGTTGATATTTGGGTCACGATATGTATAAAGAGTATTTTTGGATGGTCATTTAGAGGGTTTTGTGGGCGAAATAGAGAGCCCCCGTTGACTACATTGTTAGTGAACTGTTTGTTTATTTACAACTTAGAATGCATAAAAAAGAAAAACATATGCGTTTAGGTCTTATATAAGGATTGTGAATGATAGACAGCACATCTCTCTCTAATTTTTGCGTATTTACAGTATGACTGATCTGATACTATGGTCAGAGTGCAGAAATATTACTCCAGTGACGTCAATCTCCGGAAATAGCCGAAAGATATTCAGAGCGGAATATTCAAAATGGCTAACTGAATTTGTTGCATTTTGTGATGTAAACAGTGATTTTACATACTTTGAGGATTGTAAATACGATTGGATTTGGTTTAATGGATACCATGAAACACAATTAAGCATATAAAGTCAACTTGTGTTTACACTCTACTGGTACTTTAAAAGAGAACAAATATTTTATCGCTTTGGGTTGTGATTTTTTTTTTCCAACTGCAAATTTTGCTGACAGAGTATATTTATTTATATTATTTGTTTGTTTCATTTAACTTGGATATTTAACGAGAAAAACACGTTTATTGCATTTGAAAGAGTATACTTGCATTATTGTTATGTAATATCATTACATCAGTAGATAATTTGGTCTTAAAATATTGTTCACAATATTGTTTATCGGCAATAGCTTGAAGGTCAATATATATGGTCCAGCAAAATAAGTTATCGGCTCATGACTCTCTGGCGGAGGTCTGCGTTCTTCAAGTGCTTTTCTAGTTTCCCTCAAAACATTTTTTTTCAAACATTCCAGTGTATTTTGTTCTACAATTGTGCATTAAATTATACATTTCTCTAATGTAATTTTTTGACTTTCTGACTTTTTTCCTCCCCTCCACACAGTCCCCACTGGTATACTTCTCATCCATTGCATCACACCATTCTGCAAAGCATGCTCACTCGCATCTTGGCGGTCAAAGAGGTTCAGCGGTAACAGGATCAGGACCAGGATCCACCAATCCCAGTTTACAGCAAGATGCCTCTTTTCATAACAGGACAAAAGTAGACACATCTTGGCTTGATGTGAAGAAGCAGCCACACTGTCAAAGGTAGGACACGGAGACATGTTGCCAAGAAGACAATTTATGGGAAGTCTTTGTTGGCTTACCCTCTCCCACAAACGCATCATGAGCACATCTGCTACTATTTGATATGAAAACGGACTGATCTCATTTCCTGTTTCCCATCAACGTCACACCAATTAGTCTCTCTCATGAAGTTTTCCATGCATCACACTGTGCTCTCCTGCTCTTGTGGTGGTCTTTGAACGCATCCGCAGTATGCTTTTTTTTTTTTAGGTTAGTTCGGTTGCTTTTGGACTTTTAAAGCTGCCACCGGAGGATGTCCCTGTTTAAAGCAGTTTTTAAACATATGTGACATGAACATGTCATTTAGGAACAGGGCTTTTTCATATTGTCAACAAAACTGGGTAAAAAAAAAAAGTTGTTTCTGTAGTTGTTCAGCTCCTAGTTTATTTATTCCTGAACAATCGTTTTAATATGTATGTTTATAAACAGCTACTTTTATAATTGTTCCAGAGCAAGTACTTTTAAGATCATATTCTCAATTCTCAGTTTTTCCACTTATTTGATAAGCATTTCTAGTTTTAGAGTGCACATTTTTAGCCCAAAAGACATTTCATTTCAATCAATCAATCAATCAATGTTTATTTATATAGTCCTAAATCACAAGTGTCTCAAAGGGCTGCACAAGCCACAACGACAATTTCAGACCGATACAGGTACACAGCTGTGATTTGGGGATTATTGCTGTGTATTGGCCACATAATAATTCAGATGTTCAGATCAGGGATTTATGTTGCCGATTCCGATACCAAACATCCATGAGTGGGA